>NC_140972.1:24718044-24970544 GCF_056783735.1 Eptatretus burgeri
CCAAGCACCAGGTACCACACTCTCCAACCGGCCACGCACCAATCGATCAAGACCAAGGAGAAGATCAGAGACGACGATGATCCAGGACCAGACGAACCAGCCGGCACCAAGACCCGTGACCCCCAAGACGACGATGACTTTACGACGACGACCACCACCACCACAAATGCTCCCAGCCTGGCGTTCCTTTTTATTCCTTTTTTCCTCCGGGGTAAGAAAATCGCCATCTGAGGTGCTCTCCACCCTAATTGGACGGGGTGTCTGGGAAAGTTGCTCTCTGTGGCCATCTCAACCCTCATTGGCCGGCGTGTCATGGGAAAGTCGTCTTCTGTGGCCTGATTGGACAAGGGGCACGCCCCTGTCTTCCTGGGTGGAGTCCCGGTCAGAGGCGATGGAAATCTCTGCCCACGTACGTGGCCGAACGCACGTGGGCAATGGCGTCGTTGTGCGAAGTGAAGTGAAGGAGGTTTGTTGTAAACGAAACTCCGCAGCGCACATATGTAATTCCCGTTAGACACAGGTAGGGGGCCCTAACTACAAACACACACTTACCGATATAACTGTTCTATAAGGACCTGAATGTTGAGTGCTCATGGCTGCCAGATTCGTAACAATATAACATGTCCAAGCACTGCTAAACAGAAAGGTTCTGAAAGTGCAAAGAAGGCGATTTGTGTTCTCCAATGTTCAACTATATAATTAAATTTAAATAAAATAAAGATTGTCAAAGGCGTATAAATAAATTAATTCTGGAATTTTCTGCCGTTTTACCACGTTTTACACATTGTCGAATATTCCACCCTTTCTAACACGTTATATTAGTTACTCGTGTCTGTCATATATGTGCATTATGATGTCTTTAAAAACAGTAAATTTCATATTTGGAATGGTTTTCATTTTTAGCTCACCTGTTCGAAGAACAGAGAGCTATAGCGAGACCCCCGGCGTGAGCGTGAGCGTGAAAATGTTAAAGTTTTTGGTGCAAGTTATTTCCTTTCTAATGTCTTTATCCACCACACTATTTTTTACTGATTACAATATACAAATACATATATTGATTTAAAATTATTTGGATCAGACTTCACTGCAATGCTTTATAAAAAAAGTATTATTAGACTAGTCTTTTCGAAACGATAAATGTATAAACAGGCGAGCATTGGGTGGCTTTGACACCAACTCTTTGGTTTTCTGACTGCCAGGCAGGCAGAGTAAAAATGTTTATCTCACTCCTCTCTGCGTATGCGTGATCGGGCCAAATTCAGAGGCAAAGTACTGCTAAACTACAGGTTTGTTTTCCGATTCGTGTTCAAATGAAAACATCAAATTCAAGTCAAGTTGTTCATCGATAATAAAATGACGTTTGTGGACGCATGAACAGATGGACGGGAACCAATTGCTTTATCCTGCCTTTCACTTAAACGTGCATGGGGTGACAATTCCTCAGGAGCTAAAAACATATTTCAAAAACGAAAACTTTTCTCTGCCTATCTACAAAGCCTTACCCATTTCTGCAGAAGTCTTGTCCTCGATTCCATGTTCTCCCTGTGGATAAACACCTCGCTGTGAACTTCTGCACTGGATAAGGAATGACAATGTTCGCTAACGGCCTCACGAACCTCAGTAATCGATCGTTACATTGACAAGTAAATGACACGTGCACGTGATGAGGTGATTTTGGCGAGGCAATGAAAGAATACTGCAGTAAAAAGGGGAATAAAAGGAAGAAAGGATACGAGGAGAAAGGAAATGCAGACCAACAATCCATCTCTTCCTTCACCATGCATTTCAAGTAATCTACAGAGATGCCAACTTTTGGAAATCAGAATTAGGGAGGATTTTCAACCGACACCAAATAATGTGCGCAAAGCGCACATCTCGAGCGCGGAGTGCTCGACCCTTGCGGCGGGGTCCAGGGCCCGCCTTAGGGCCCTGGAAGCTCTGGGGTTCTAGACGCTCTCTCGTGCCCTCTGAGCCCTATTTTGGAGCATTTAACATGTTAAGAATTCCCACTTTTTGAACAAAAAAAGGGGAAAATTGTGCACTTTTTAATGTTACATGTATGTTAATATTAGTAAGTTAGGGGACAATCAAAGATTAACAAAAAGCACAAAAGAAGCAATATTTTTCTTACCTTACTGGCTGGTACTACTGCTGCTTGCTTTTTTCCATGGCAGCTTTGCTGAGTGACAGCTGTGTGGCTCTTTTAGCCCTTCTGATTATGTCTTTGCTGTATTCTCTCTGGTAGCAAGGGGTGCTATGAGCTAGTTTTTCAATTAAGAGAGCTTCCAGGGTTTTGACACTCAAATTGGGACGAAATTCAGTATGATTCTTCCGTACAAGACTGAGTGCCCGCTCACATGATGCGTTCGAATGAGCAATGACCAAGATTCCCTTCATCACTTTGCTCAAATTAGGATACTTCTTGGCACCAGTGCAGGGATCTGTGAGCTGTGAAATCCGATGCCACTGCTCATCCACTCTCACTGTCTCAGTAGCAATTGTAGCTATGGAGGCGTCTGCCTGGTAGTGAGCGAATTCACTCTCAAGACTGTCGATGTCACTATCACCGCCACTAAACAGACAGGGGAATTTCTTGATGAAAAACTCCACACAGTCAAACCCCACTTCTTGGTGTAGCTTAACATCCAGCACCTGAGCATGCTTGGCTAATTCATCATCTAGCGGCCAGGTTTTGAAGATATAATTGCAGGCTTTCACATAATATGAGCGAACTGCACTGAAGAAACCTTGGATGTCTGACTCACTCAGAGTGAAGGTGGATTTCTTGAGACTCCTTTGTTCCCTTATATACAGTTTGGCATCGTTCCCAATCATGAGGTCCTCATCATTCTTCTGATGATTTCTGTCAGAGAAGGGTACATTTACCAGAGCAACCGATGACACCGATGGTTTCAAAAACCGTACGAAGATATCTTTCAGAAGATCATTCATTCTCCGTGTAGCAGATGAATACAGCCCTCGTCTCTTTGGAGCAGAAGATTCCCCTTCTCAAAAAAGCTTGTTAGCATATCGAAGGAAGAAACAATAGAGTTTTGTTTGTGGAGACAAGAACATCCTGTTGACACGTTTTTCTCTAGATTCCTGCACAGTGTTTGAGGAAGATGCGCTTTTAGTTGTAGAACTCGTAGTACACTTAGCCGCAGGGCGATCACACTTGCGTTTACTGCCAGCAGAAGAGGTCAGACTCGTAGTACCAGATCCAATTTTACGTTTGAGGAGAGAGCTTGAGGTAGGTGCAGCCAAGGAAGAAGACCTCTGATTCGAAGGTTTTGCTGAGCTTCTATCAAGTGATTTGGCAAAAGCAGAACTTAATTTGGGTCCTTCTTTGCCTGTAGATGGGACTATCACAGTCTTTTGCGACTCTGAAGGGATCTGCTTTGTAGATGAACGTGATGAAGGGCCGGTGATGCTACCTGCTCTCAGCATTGGTTTTGGTGCTGTCCCTGCTGTCTTCTTCGCAGCAGATACTGCAGTGGTAGTGGTGAATGCTGCTCCACTAGTGCTTGATCCTGCAGTGCCAGTACTGGCAGTAGATACAGTGCCGTCCTTCTTGCTCGTTGTTAGAGTCTTGGCTACAGTTGGTTGCATTTTTCTTCGTACTTCTTCTTTGAAGAAGAGGCGAAGTGGCTCCCACTGTTCAATCAGCCTGTCTAGGCACTGACCAAGGGACAGCCACCTTGTTGCGACATGCTTCAGAATCTTGTGTGTCGGGGCATCACAGAGTTCTTGCAGTGCTTTCACTCCTTTGACGCGTTTACTACTTTTGTCCAAGTAGTAGTAAATATCGATGAGAAAGTCATCTAATTCAATGGGTAAGGCCTGAGCCGCAGTTTTGGTCGGATTGTGCATCATATGGCAAGGCCATCCCATGATGTAGCACTCTGGATTTTGTTTGTAGATATAAGCAGCGACTCCTTTTTGCTTGCCCACCATGACAGAGGCATTATCAGCACAAAAGGAAACACAATTTCCCACGGAATTTTCCTGTCACTGAACTCATGATCAAGCAGTTTGAAAATGTTTTCTCCAGTGGAATCTTGTTTGCACGCAGGCAAACTTAGCAAACCTTGCTTCACAATCCCAGCACTGTTGTCATGGTACGAAATCAGGACAGGATATAGCTGGGCCTCACCACTGTCATTGCTACCGTCTGGAGCTAGGCTAAATGGAGCGAGTCTAGCAATATCGGCAATAGATGAAGCAGTAACATTTGACAACTCACCAATTACACTGGTCAACAACAAATTTGTTGTCTGCATTTTTTAAGCTGATTTAGGACGAATCTGATGCGCTGAATCCAAAACTCACATTAGTTTTGTTCAATCAGGTCAAGTTTTTGAGATATGGCCACATGTCGTTTTTTACATTTTTGTTCACATGTACGCATGTGTGGAGCATTTTAGAAGAAGTTGGTGGGGGTAAAATATCATGTCAAATAATTGTTTTAATTGGAAATAATATGACAAGAAGTATTCAGGTACGATAGTTCTGGGTGATTATGTCGAAAAGGGATCAGTTTGAAGTCATAAAACCTCAAAATCTTCCAAAAATTGGTGAGGCAAAGCATAAAGTTCGTGGATCAAAACTAAAGTTAATGGGGCAGATTTTGTAATAATGTGATACAAAAAAGTTGTATTTCTTGAAATAACGAACTCTGAAGAATGTACAATACCTACATGCGCCACTTATGACATGCGCTTCTGCTCAAGCTTGGAGTGCCACAGTACGAACCCAAAGATTGGAGACTGTTCATTGACAGCAGCAAGCGATCACTGAAATGTGTTCTGCTACACAACGGCAACCATTTTGCCTCTGTACCCATCGCTCACTCGACTACACTGAAGGAGAAGTATGAAGCGGTGAAGCACGTGCTGTAGAAAATTGGTCACGATCAGCTTAAGTGGTTTATTTGTGTTGACCTGAAGATGGTGAACTTTTTGTTGGGACAACAGTCTGGCTTCACCAAGTACCCATGTTTTCTGTGCATGTGGGATAGTAGGGACCGTGCTCAGCATTACACGAAGAAGGACTGGCCTGTGTGGGAGGAATTGGTGCCATGCAAAGAAAGGAACGTCATCAACGACCCTCTGGTGGACAGAGACAGAATACTCTTCCCACCGCTGCACATCAAGCTCGGCTTAATCAAGCAGTTCACCAAGGCTCTGGACAAAGATGGTGACTGCTTCACTTACTTGTGCCAGGCTTTTCCAGGATTGACCATGGAGAAGTTGAAAGTTGGCATCTTTGATGGTTCTCAGATCCGTCAGCTCATCAGAGATCCAGAGTTCAAAACTCAATGAACGAAGTGGAACTGGAAGCGTGGAAGACATTTGTTTTGGTAGTGAAGAACTTTCTTGGCAACAATAAGGCCAGAAACTACGCAGAACTTGTCAACAACATGCTGACTGCTTTCAGAAACCTGGGCTGCAACATGAGCATCAAGATGCACTACCTATTTTCACATATGAACCGGTTTCCTGAGAACCTGGGTTCAATGAGTGACGAGCAGGGGGAGAGATTCCATCAGGACATGAAGGAGATGGAGACCAGGTATCAGGGTCGCTGGGACGCAGTCATGATGGCTGACTACTGTTGGAATCTGAAGAGAGACCTCCCTGCCGCTGAACATTCCAGGAGTTCGAAGAAACGGAAGTTCAAGCCCTGAAGTTTGAACAGTGGTGACGCAACATGCAATTTACTTGTACTTACCTTTATCAATGCCCACCATTCAGATGACAGTAATCGATGTTTCTATCATGTAATCAATAAATGTTGTTGGCAAAACATTTTTTTTCTTAAAAACATGTTTAGGATGATATGTGTTGACAAAAATCAGCTGATAATGCCACAAAAATGTAATTGATTTTGTCACAAGATCTGATTTTTTCAAATAAACTTAGCACAAAAACCTGACCTGATGGAGAGAAACGGATGCCATTTCCTGATTCAGCAGTGCCAGAATACCCTAATTCACTTGTAGAAATCTAGACAACATTCAGAAAGTAAAAAATTGTTGACCAGTGTTCTTTTTTTCTTCTTTGTTCTTGTTTTTTTTTTTTTTTTTTTTTTTTTCTTGCTTTTTGTTCTTGTTTTTTTTTTTTTTTTTTTTTTGTTCTTGCACATCTTGCACATCTTGCAAGTTTTTGTTCTTGCACATCCATACTTTGAAGAAACTTTTGAATCTGGAAACATCTTTTGAAATAGAGGTCCAGCATGATCTGAGACTGATATGGGCAAGTTATGTTCCACAATAAATCCACTAAAGAGAAGTTCCGCTCGGGTAACATCCTCTTCCTCGCTTGTCCCTTGTTTGGTGAAATAATTCAGAAGTGTACCGGTACTCGTGCTCGAAGATCTCTCCTTTGCAATGTCTGTGTGCCGTGTGCTTACAACGTGCTTCCGAATATCATCGCGACCTGCGTGCTCAACTGAAATATCAACGCTGCATACTGTACAATACCCATGATGAATTCCTCTTTCAGACTTTCGAATATACGGGTATTGGAGATTGTTCTCGGTCTTGTACTTCTGAGACCATTTCTTGGTCTTCGTAAGCTTCTTTTCTGCCATTCCGTAATCAACATCGAGGGTTTGAAGCATCGGTAACTTCGAAGTCGATGTTCCACAGCTGCAGCGCGACTCGTAGAACTCTAGCGGCTGTTAAATTAAACACCGCACGGTGGTCGCGACCGCCGGGCTGGTACGGGGCCCAGCTGCATGCAGTGAGCGTATCGCATGCATATACACTGTGCATACATACCGCATGCACTGTATTGCACACATACCGCATGCACTGTATTGCACACATACCGCATGCACTGTATTGCACACATACCGCATGCACTGTATTGCACACATACCGCATGCACTAAATCTCAGTGCATGATCGCATAAGCGAGATCCAGACCCAATGTTTCGCTGCTCCTCATTTGAATTTGCAATTTTTTACGTACAATTTGGTAGCAGCGAACGTTATGGAGTTACCACATGCTATACGTAGCAGACGATGCTTTTCATTCAATTCTCATACTAGTACATTCTGATTAGTGAACAGTGCAAAAATATCAAAATTTCGGGAGGATAAGGATAGTGATCGTAAGGGCGGGAGTTTGGGTGAATTTTCGGAAGCCTCCCGATGAAATCGGGAGGGTTGGCATTGCTGAATCTATTTTACCTCTGATCGAAGCAAGGGAGGAAATTTTTCCATTTATGATGACCAATCGTCTGATGCCCCACATGGAGATCGGTTTCTGAGGTTTGGTACATGGAATGTAGGGACAATGACAGGGAGATCTGGAGAAGTGGTTGAAACATTGGTCAGAAGAAGAGTGGACATATGTTGTGTGCAGGAGACACGGTGGAAGGGAAGTGGTGTGAGAATGGTGAAGGGAAGGCAGGGGCGGAAGTACAAGTTTATGTGGCAAGGGTGCCCGGAAGGCATGCAGCCGTGCATGGTGTTGGTGTCATGTTTTCTGAGGAGTTTGTAGACAGTGTAGTGAGTGTGACTAGAGTGAGTGAAAGGTTGATGATGGTGAGAATCGTGATCGGAAATCTCTTGGTGAACGTCATCTCGGGATATTCCCCGCAGGTCGGTCGAAGCGATGAAGAGAAGAACATGTTCTGGTGTGCGATGGAGAAGTTGATGGAAAATGTGAAAGATGAGGAAGTTGTTGTGGTTGGAGGAGACTTGAATGGACATGTGGGAAGGAGTCCAGACGGTTTTGAGGGAGTCTGTGGGGGTTATGGATATGGTGTGAGAAATGGAGAAGGTGAAAGGATCTTGGAGTTTGCTGATGGAGCTGATTTGTTGCTCTGTAATACTCAATTCCAGAAAGCGAATAATAAGCTTATTACATACACGTCAGGTGGGTTGACGACAACCATTGACTACCTGATGGTGCGTCAGCGAGATAGGGGAACCTCCGGGACACAAAGGTGATCCCAGGGGAGGAGACTGTTTCGCAGCACCACCTGGTTGTCTGCGATATAAGGGTGAAAGGTGCGCGGAGAATTCGGCGGGTGAAGTACCAACCGAGGATGAAGGTGTGGAGGTTGAAAGAGGCGACAGTGAAGGAAGCATTAAGAGAGAGGCTGAGTATGGTTGAAGATGATGTGGTTGAACTTGAAAGTGGTTGGATGTCAATGAAAGATAGTCTATTGGGAGCCGTTGGTGAGGTATGTGGATGGACAAAAGGACCACCGAGGCACTCGGAAACATGGTGGTGGGATGATGAAGTTGGAAAGACGATTGAAGAGAAGAGGAAGAAGTTCAAGGAATGGCAAAAGGCAAAGGATACGGTGGAAGAAGAGGCTGCACATGAAAGTTATAAGGAAGCCAAGAAGGCTGCAAAGAAAGAGGTTGCAAAGGCGCAGGAGGCCCATTGGAAAATGTTTGGAGAACGCTTGGATTCGGAGGAGGGTAAGAGAGCGGTATTCAGGATCGCAAAGCAGATAGCGAGAGAGAGATTTGATGTGACGGTGGTGAGTTGCTTGAAGGATGAAGTGGGACAAATTGTTGTGGATTCAGATGGAATTAAAGGAAGATGGAAGAGATATATGGAAAGGCTGTTGAATGTAGAAAATGAATGGGATAGAAACATCGAGAGTAACCCAGTTTTAGGACCAGCAGAGAAGATAACTGAGAAGGAAGTTGAGGAAGCTATAAGAGCAATGAAGAGTAGAAAAGCAGGAGGGCCGACGGGAGTTGTGGGAGATATGTTGAAGGCAGCGGGAAGTTGGGGTGTGAAGAGAATGACAGAGATCTGTAATCTGGTGGTGAAAGAAGGCCGCATTCCAGTGGATTGGGAACTGAGTACCCTCGTCCCTCTGTACAAGGGGAAAGGTGACCCTCTGGACTGTGGCTCCTATAGAGCAATAAAGTTATTGGAGCATGGAATGAAGGTATTGGAAAGGGTGTTGGAGAAGAGGATAAGGAAGAAGGTAAAGATTGACAAAATGCAGTTTGGATTTATGCCAGGAAGAGGAACGACAGATGCAATTTTTATTGTAAGGCAGTTGCAGGAGAAGTACATGGAGAAGAGGAAGAAGTTGTTTTTTGGGTTTGTTGATCTGGAGAAAGCATTTGATAGGGTTCCACGCGAAGTAATGGCATGGGCATTGAGGAAGTTAGGAGTGGAGGAATGGTTGATCAGAGTAGTGATGGCCATGTACGAGAGAGCACGCACAGCTGTAAGGACGAAGGATGGGAACAGTGGTGAGTTTGAGGTGAGGGTAGGAGTGCACCAGGGGTCGGTACTAAGTCCACTTCTATTTGTAGTTGTGATGGAGGTGCTGGCTCGGAGGGTAAAGGAGGGTTTACCGTGGGAGCTGCTGTATGCAGATGATCTGGTGTTGATTGCAGAGAGTGTGGATGGACTGAAGGAGAAGATGAACAAGTGGAAGGAATGTATGGAGGCAAAAGGTTTGAAGGTGAATATCGGAAAGACGAAGGTGATGGCAAGTGGTAAAGCATGTGGTGAGGTGGAAAGGACTGGGAAATGGCCGTGTGCTGTGTGCAGGAAGGGTGTCGGAGTGAACTCCATTCAGTGTACAATGTGTGCTGAATGGGTTCATCGAAAATGTAGTGGGGTGAGAGGGTCATTAACCAGTGTGGCAGCTACATTCAAGTGTCAGGTGTGCATCGAGGGAGCAGCAGATGAAGGAATTGTTGAGTTGGATCTCGGAGATGGTGTGAAGCTGGAAGGGGTGAAAACATTTTGCTATCTCGGAGACATGCTGAATGGAGAAGGTGGATCAGCCTCTTCGACGGTTGCTAGAGTGAGATGTGCATGGAAGAAGTTTCGGGAACTGAGTGGCGTGCTGACGAAGAGGGGAGTGTCGTTGAAGCTGAAGGGAAAGGTGTATGCTACATGTGTGAGGAGTACGATGATTTATGGGAGTGAGACATGGGTACTGAACATGGAGCAGCAACAAAGGCTGGAAAGGGTGGAAATGCGAATGGTTCGGTGGATGTGTGGAGTATCGTTGAGAGAGAGGAAGACAAATGATGACTTGCGGAAGATGATGGGAATAGAGTCTGTGATGGAGGTTGTGAAGAGAAACAGGTTGAGATGGTTGGGTCATGTGTTGAGGAAGGATGAAAGTGACTGGGTGAGAGGAGTGTTGGAAATGAGTGTAGTCGGAAGTAGAGGACGCGGAAGACCGAGAAAAACTTGGCTAAATGTGGTGGAAGAGGAAATGTGGGCAAGGGGATTAAGAAGGGGAGATGCAGAAAACAGGGTAAAGTGGAGAAGATTGTCATGGGGCCCGCAAGGCTAACCCCCGCTTTAGCGGGGAAAATGGCCTTTAAATGCTTGTGTGTGTGTGTGTGTGTGTGTGTGTGTGTGTGTGTGTGTGTGTGTGTGTGTGTGTGTGTGTGTGTGTGTGTGTGTGTGTGTGTGTGTGTGTGTGTGTGTGTGTGTGTGTGTGTGTGTGTGTGTGTGTGTGTGTATTTTACCTCTGAGAAGACAATCACACTTGAGCGATTCGTTTTATATGAATACAAAGCAGTTGCTAAAAAAAAAATCCCACAAAGGAAGCAGATAAAAGAAAGCAGATGAAGAGAAAGCAAAAAGAAGAAAAACAAAACAGCTTCAGTTGTGTTATGGTTCGAGAGTCTGCTCTGAGTCTGGAAGGTCGGTGGTTCAAACCCCGGCAGAGCAATACCGAAGACTTCAAAAATGAAAAATGCCACTGGCTGCTCCTTTGCTTGATGCTCAGAATTTAAAAGGATGGAGTATGGACAAACAACCATACTGTCGGTTGGTAATAATAACGCAGGCTTTGACGTGCCTAATGGCCTCATGCGTCAAACTTCCTCAAAAGAGAACTCATATTATTACACAATTCAAATGATAAAGCAAAACTCATCTGACCTGACCTCTCGTTGAAGGCTCACAAAATGTAGCCTAAATGGGGGCCATCTCAGCGGTTATAGACCAGGAGGTGTCTTATTAAAGGCAGGGTAGGTCAATCATTTGCTTTAAGCAAGACAGACAATTTACCCGGTATACTGGCAGAAAGGTTGACTGCTTGTGAAAGGTAACGCGTAATCTTTTAACGTCAGTAACGCAAACAGAACAGCGGCTGAAATGCATCCTTAGAAGGATGGAGTGTTCCTCGCTGCAGTCGTACCAGCTGGCACTGTATCAGATGGTGGTCAAGCTCCACCACAAATTGAATGCAGTATCAGACAGCACTGAAGGGAGCACACTATTAAATGGACTATCTTGTTACACAAGGCAAAAAAAAACCCCCCCAAAAAAAGGAAAATGTGCGATAAGGAAGGAGGCAAAAAACTGGAAAGAGAGGAAGTGTGACAATGCATGGGTAGATAAAGCTACTACACATGTCCACCAACACAGTCACATAGTTTTACATCACAGCTACATAATTCCAGTATGACAGCCGGAGTTCGTAGGCCGTGCACGCGAACGAACAACGCACCTTGCGAGACTTTTCATGGAACGGTTTCTTGATGGCCACGTAATGCCTGATCTTACTGTGGAACAAACAGGCCGATACAAATAATTATGGGGAAAAAAAATTCCCGAGGCCCATGTGCCTTTTTGACCGTGACCGAAACAAGCTATGTTTCGGGCCAAATAAGTAAAGAAAAAGAAATGAAACCAACACAGATAAAATCGTCATAATCGGTTTAACTGACATCCATTGAGATAAGACCATAAAGAGAAAAATATATGCAATGAGGGGTTAAAAAGAAGAGGCACATTTCAAAAGGTGACTAAAGGAAGACAAAGTTGTGCTGAAATATCGGGAAAAACGGCGGACAATTAAACAATCGTGAATGTTCCATGTTTTTCCCATTGACCATCATTCTGTACAAATGCTCATGTTGGCACAGACCAGATTAATTTCTCTTGTGGATGAGGATTTTGAACTGAGTGGTGACATTATCTTGTACTGAAAAATGATATACCTCAAAACGTTCCACAAGCACCAACAGTTAACCGAAGTACCCAAGAGATGAAATCTTTCTTACCCGCCTTGACCCAGAACAGGAGTAATGTTGACCTGTTGTTGCAAACTCTCTCCATTTTTATGCCGTGCATGATAAATCCCACGCCATTCCTATTGCAGGTGAGACATGTACACAGGTACAAGGTGAGAAAGGGGACGGTTAAATGTAAGGGTTGTTATAAAGGTGGTTAGGTGAGGACGAGATGTATAATTTCATCAAAACAGTCAATTACATTATCGCTAGCAAAACAATTTTGTTCCATCTTTAAAACGCTGTTTTTCAAAGGTGAACAGTCATGATATGGGGGGGGGGGCGAGGGGGGCTGCCAAGATAGCCTCAGGGTACATGCACTCACCTGTGAGCTGTCTACCCTGGGTTTGATTCCCGACCCATCTATAAAACTGTCATCCTGTGTGTTTTACTGGAGGGCATTGCAGTAATGAGCATCCTATGGATGTGATGTCAAGCAGGGGGATTCGTCTGGCAGCATTTGCTGATAATGGATGTTTCACGAAGAATAGGCCATTGTGTGCTGGCAAAATTTTCCTGACCAAATCCGAAAATTTCTGCCCTGACTAATGCTGAGAAGGCAATGGCAAACCACCGGGAATCATAAACACCATCAGACTGCTTCAGCAGCTTGGAATCCACCCTTGGGCAGACCAACAAAGAGAGAGGATGTTTTGTGATGATGCAATATTCACACAGGTCTTACCTTCCCCTTTTTTATCCGTGAGTTGATGTGATCTAGAAGGTCTGCACGATTGCGATCGCTCTTGGGCAGCTCGGCCTGTTCGCGGCCCAGCAACTCTCTGCTCCGATAGCCAAGCATTCGTTCAAATGCTGGATTGACGTACTGTCGGACACCGTTCCAAAGCACATCGGCACACGAGGATACCACTGAACACATAACACACCTTGTAAACACAAATGCGAGGAACCTGGAGACCTTCCCAGTGAGATCACAAGTTCGTTTTCTTCCACAGTTTAAAGCACAATGACTATGTCTAGTCATTGTGGTGGAAACTTAACTCATAATAGCACAACAGTTGTGATGCAATTCACGTATTCGTGGGAAGCACAAAACATATGATAGCTGTAGCTGTAAAAGCAATGAATACCTGAATTACATGATCCTCACTTGTAATCTCCACACCATCTTGGCAACGATCCAGAGCTGCAAACACTGCATTCATAGCCCTGTTGGATGAATGGTACAGTATGATACAGTGGCACTGAACACATGCGCCACAAAATCTACAGGTACTGAATGATTAATCCTGCTGACATCGGTCAAAATAAACCCCCAAAAAACAATAACATTTTTTATTATATTATACAAACTCTGCCTATGGTATCCAAGGACACGTCCACACATGGCTCGTGAATTTCCTCCTCTCTCATAGACAACGTGTGGCTTTCAACTGGATCCTCTCTTCTTATCTCTCTGGCAAAGCAGGAGTTCCCCAAAGGCAGTCTTGGGCCCAGTCCTGTTCCTCATCTTAAAATATCTTTTTGACTCGGCAAAATCCTGCTCAGCTCATTTCTGATGACTCCACCCTCTGCTGTGGCATCCCTCATTCTTCAGATAGGCAGGCAGCAGCCTCTTCCATCTGCAGACTTTGATATAATCACGAGCTGATCAAACACTTGGGATATGTTGTTAAATCCTGATAAGTCTTACACTCTTGCTCTTTCTTTGTCTCTCTGGAAAGACCATCTGGTGAACCCTCCTGTCTGCTTCTTTAACAATCCTCTCGAGGAAGTTCAGTCGCTCAAACTTTTGGGCCTCACCATCAGCAACGGTCTTTCTTGACCAACCATCTATGTAAGTTAGCCACCAAAGCCAGACTGGGCATCTTCCATCATGCAAAGTCTTTCCTCGGCATACCTGAGCTTTTCTTCACCCATGAGACCTTTGTCTGCAGCTTGATGGAGTAATGCTGTCTCCTCTGGGCTGGCACCTTTGCCTCACACCATGCTCAGCTCCATGTTGTGGAAACCAAGGTCTTCAAAATCATTGGAATCGCCTGTGATGAGGCTGAGCCTCTGGGTGTATCACTTTCACATCGCAGACAGGTTAATGATCTCTCTATCTTCTGCCATCTCTTTCTTCAGGTCTTGTACCCTCTGCTCTCTCCGTGCTCTGCCGCCCTCCTCGCACATTTATGCAGGGTGCACACAGTCTCCCTCCTGGTGAAACTACCTAAATCCAGACTCACTGCTCACCTCCACTCATTTGTTTCTCTTTTTCCCCCACCTGTGGAACCAACTTCCTCATTCTCTTCAATCTCATTGTTCCTTCCAAATCTTCATGATAACTGTTCAGCACCATCTCAAGACGTATCCCATCCACAACATTGATGATTTTTCTACTTCCGTTAACCCTGCTCAAGCCAACCTCTTTCTGAGGTTCCAGGTTTTCCTTCCATTTCTGTGATTGAGTTTGCTGCTGTATCCATCTTGTTCACCCTTTGTGTCCCTCCCTTGCTCTCATTCTTCCCTACATCCCCTATTTCTCAAACTCTCTCAATTTTGTCCCTCAGCCCTGCTGTTGTTGTTCCTCCATGCCTTTCTACTGTTCTTTTCATTTTGTGACGTCCTGTGCTCTTGCTCCTCCACGAGCCTCGACATATATATATATATATATATATATATATATATATATATATATATATATATATATATATATATATATATATATATATATATATATATATACACTCACAAATCATGTATTTATGGTCTCATGCTTCAAAATCTCAGGCAGACTGGATTTGATACTTTTTCTTGAGTTGTAGAGTAGCTCAGTTTGTATGTCTATTTGAACTGTGTGGTCTGAGTTAGATTGTTGGCAGAAAAGGATTTGACTAGAAACCACCCTTCTGTTTATACGGAGGACAAAGTAAAACACATGGACTAAACACTCCTTCAAGGGAACATTGAAACTGT
Organism: Eptatretus burgeri; assembly: GCF_056783735.1. Classification (NCBI taxonomy): domain Eukaryota; kingdom Metazoa; phylum Chordata; class Myxini; order Myxiniformes; family Myxinidae; genus Eptatretus; species Eptatretus burgeri. Next base: position 24,732,998 of record NC_140972.1, read on the forward strand.
CTGTTCCTTCTCCAATCATTTGGGCTGGCGGCCATCAGAAACATACCTGGCCATTAGGATTTGGCTGCAAACTTGAATGATCAATCTGGTTCACTTACTGACCAGATTTGCATTCCCCTTGGGATGTGGATTCCTCGTCATTAAATGTTTGCTCATGTCAACTTAACCTCAAGCATGAAAACAACAGAAAAAAAAATCACTACAACAGAGAAAACCAGCTTGGGAAACAGAATATTTAAGTTCGGCTTGAATTGTGGTAATAAAGTTGTGATGTGGTGTGTCACTTCTGAGGAGGATGTAGTGAATGTTTGGTTTTTACATATAATGTCCGAACAGATTGTGGAATTGCAGGGTATTGTGAGTGGTGATGTGATGTGGCATTATATGTTTTTGTATTTTTTCTCCACAAGACGGAGGCTTATGAATGAACGAGGTGACGGAGAGTATTCGGTGATAGTGGAGCAGCGGGACCAGTCTTGGATACAATAACCAAGTGAATAAATGACCAGGGAGAGAGAATGGAGGTCAAGACAGATAATTTTTTATATTTTTTTATATATATAGATAGATAGATAGATAGATAGATAGATAGATAGATAGATAGATAGATAGATAGATAGATAGATAGATAGATAGATAGATAGATAGAGAGAGAGAGAGAGAGAGAGAGAGAGAGAGAGAGAGAGAGAGAGAGAGAGAGAGAGAGAGAGAGAGAGAGAGAGAGAGAGAGAGAGAGAGAGAGAGAGAGAGAGAGAGAGAGAGAGAGAGAGAGAGAGAGAGAGAGAGAGAGAGAGAGAGAGAGAGAGAGAGAGAGAGAGAGAGAGAGAGAGAGAGAGAGAGAGAGAGAGAGAGAGAGAGAGAGAGAGAGAGAGAGAGAGAGAGAGAGAGAGAGAGAGAGAGAGAGAGAGAGAGAGAGAGAGAGAGAGAGAGAGAGAGAGAGAGAGAGAGAGAGAGAGAGAACGAGAACACAGTAACCTGCAATGTGAGAGTATATTGTAAGCAACGGTGGGGGATGATAATGGTGGTGCACCACCTGTTCAAAGTACTGGATGGAACAGTACATCCTTTGGAAGGTGGTTCCACAGACAGGAGAAAAAGAGGAACAAAATAGTTGAAGTGTGCAGTGCAGTCAGTCTGTATTTTGGAAGTTTAACTGGGGGGGGGGGGATGGATGAACTTGTACTTCCTGGAGTTATTGGAGAGGGTTTGGGGGAGTTGCGAGCAGAGACAGCAGATGAGAGGCAATAAAATAAAAAAATAAAAAAGAGAGACGTCACTCACCTGCCTGTGACAGCAACAGATGTGCTTTAGTCTCACCAAGGGAGTTATTTTTGTAGTCAAAGTCAAGGCTCCTGGAAGAGCTAGAACAAATCAGGAAGCAACAGAACAAAAGAAAAAGTAGGGGGGGTACACCAACAGCAGAGTTGAAGGAGATAAGATAGAGGGAGACTTGGATAAACATTGGGTGTGGGGAGGAATGAGGGGTAGGGGAGGATACGTGGGGTAGACAAGATTGATACAGAAGCAAAGTCAGAGGAAGGAAGGAAAAACCAGAAATTTGGAAAGAGGTGGGCTTGGGGGTGGAGTTAATGGGGGTAGAAAAGATGATGGTTTTGGATGCGGGATGATCTGAGATGATGGTGAACAGCTGTCTTGAAGACCTGGAGGGGAGAATTAAATTGAAGAGGATGTGGTAGTTTGTTCCACAGGAGGGGAAAAATGGGAACAATTGTGTGGAGGTGAGCAGCGATGATTTGAGGCTCATGCTCAAATTTTGTTTTGCTACATCAGAGTCTTTCTCGACATGACCAAAATAGAGTTGGTTCAGTTTGGGTTAATGGGGTTATAAAGATCATGGGTCAGAATTTGGGATGACAAGAGATGGTCGTGCGCTGCTTGCATTAAGCCCTGGAGGGGGGAGTGAGACAGAACAGCCTCCAGAAGGTGGTTCCATGGATGGGAGAAGTGAAGAATAAAACAGTTAAGGTGTGAAAACAACCTGGATTTTGGAAGTTTAACCAGGAGGGGATTCTGGAAGAACACGTGCATCCTAGAGTAGATATGGATGTTCAGGGGACTGAGAGAGCAGAGGGAGCAATGTAAGATAATAGACGGTAGAACACAGAGACCACCGAACTGCCTGTGACGTGAGAGCCACAGACCTTGTGCTTCAGCCTCATCACAGGAGAGACAGATGCAATCCTAGGATGCCAGCCCATTGCAGAGAGCAGTACTCCATTAAGTTTCGAAGAAAAGCCTTGTTGATTGTGAGTCTTTGGATTCCACAGAATGCAGGATAAGATAGGATAAGAAGATGACATTTAAGTGGTTTGATAAAATGTAATGTTCTTTGAGGTGATGTAGTGTGGTGATAGGCATTTGGTAAGATGGTGTGATGCCGAATAACATTGTGCGGTTTCATATGACTGAGGGCAGTTTACCTCAGCTTGCATTGCGCACGAACTATCCCGTACTCCATTTGGAGAAGCTCATTATAGCAGGCCGACACACTACAGTTTTCAACAAAGCACTGCACACATACCACAAGATAACATAAGCACGTCATTATAACATCCCTTCACAAAATAGGCACACTATCAATATCAAATAACTGATGAAATCCAGCACTGGAGTATCAGGAAGAACTCAAACAGACAAAGGTGGAGTCATTATCTGGAGGAACCTGGATAGGGTTCTGGTTTCGGCTACTACTTCGCCACCCACATACTCATCCAGGCACAATTAGGTGAACCTTACAAAAACTATTTGCAAGATTCACCCCTCCATTGCAAAAAAAAAGAAAGAAAGCAAGGAGTGATGGAGGACAAAAAGAAACTCTGCACACAAACAGGAAAAACACACACACACACACACACACACACACACACACACACACACACACACACACACACACACACACACACACACACACACACACACACACACACACACACACACACACCTATTGTCCAGACATACCTTATAGACCATGGTGAATTGAGTGAATATGTGCTTATTTTTCGATTTTCATGCAACAACATTGGTGATTACCTAAAAATACCACAGATGAGTTTGTAAATATGTATCCGAGCAAGAATCACAATGGCCAAAAACATGGGGGTGGGCGGGGGGGGGTGCTCACAATTTATTAACGTGTAGTCTGGGAAATACATAAGCAACCAGCAGTAAAACGATGATGATGATGATGATGATGATGATGATGATGATGATGATGATGATGATGATGATGAAGATGACGATGATGATGAAAACACATGCAAACGAATGCTGCATCAAGTAAATGTTGATGCAATATTCATCTTTTGGGTTTTTTTTTTTAAACTTAAAATCGACAATGGTGCAAAACTATTTTAAGTTATTTGTATTACATTCTTATAACCCTACACTTGTGAACTGTGGAATTATTACATACAGGGTGCATAAAAAAGACCGGCAAAATACAAATTAATCTGTTAAGAATGTGAAATTTTCAATGAAAACGATCTGGCACCCCCAGATATGTTTCTGTCATTTCTCCATTTGCATTAAAGTAAGATGTAACCAGCCTTTCCTGATCAGAGCTCATCAAACTATAGCATAAAATATGTAATAATCAGGTCATATGAAATACAGCACAACATTTTAACATTTAAAAAAATGGATGGCCAGCTTTCTTGAATATTATACATGTATATTATTTTTAAACCAGACAAAAAAATGACAAAAGATTTCTCATTTGACTTCTTTTTGAAAAACGGAGTCAAATATAATTCCACTGAAATGCTAAGAAAATTGGTATGTTTTTGCAAGATTCAAGTATGATAGACGACTGTCGCTTTAACAAGCTGTTGTGGTGTTGCTCAATATGATGGCATTGTCTAGAAAATATCAGATGAATCTTGAAGAAAGCACGACATGTCACGTTGTGTCATAAAACATTTCAATTATCATATTTTAAGAATTCCCAACTTGGAATTTTCAAGATTCTTGAAAAGAAAAACATGGTTACATTTTCATGACCATTTTTGAGCACTTGAGCTTTTGCAAAAAATGAGCAACCTCATACAACATATACAACGTATGATGGCCGAGTCAAAAAGTATCTGCAATATATTTTGATTTAAATAATATAACTACAATTCACCTTCGGTGGTCGAGGTATTACCACTGAAGAGTGAGTGCATCCTTAACCAATGCCACATCCAAATTAGTATACAAGGTTAAAAAAAAAAAAATTAAAAAACATCAACAGATTAAATATTGAGGAATTTAATCCCATCTAAGAACTCGAAAGTGGAACGAATACTGCAAAAAGTGTTAATACCAGAATTCTTACTCTCTCTCTCTCTATCGAGTGCAGCCTGTGGCTGCTAGTTGCATCATTGATTGGGACGCAGCTATGCTGCTGATGCAGTGTCCCCCTTACCAGTACACTGGTACTCATTTTGCCGACCTAGGAAGGATGACAGGTTGAGTCAACCTCCTGGTGTATTAACTTAGCAGCCCAACCGGGCTTAAACTCAGGACCCTAGGATCCCAAGCCACCACCCTAACCACTAAGCCAACACCAGGCTAGAATTCTTACTAATTGCTCAACAATATTTCCGAAATTGCTCCCGAACCACTAATAAACCTGAATATTGAGTCTTATAGTGAAGGAGTCATATTTTGTTTTCTTTAATGACATCTACTGACTTGGAGTGAAGTACAATTAATTTTAAGCTTATCTGGAATTTAAATTCCAGATAAGGTATTGTCATCGTGCACCGTCCACCCGTCTCCCATTTCAACTTCTCCTGTCAAAGCACTTGTCCGACATGGCTGAAATTTGGCAGCAATGTTCCTCTCCTGACTGGGATTGTTCCGGTCACGTGATTTTAAGTAGGTCAAAATGGCAGACTTAGTAAATTTCTTCAAAAAGATTCTTCTCCAGACCCAGTCAGAATGCGACCAAATTTGGGTTACAACATCAAGACAGACAGGGTCCTGATGTTAAATTGCAGAGGCCATGCCAATCATATGTGACTGGAAGTGTGTCAAAATAGCGGTTGTGCAAATTCCTTCCAAAATCTTCCTTTCCAGATCCACCAATCAGAATGCTACAAAATTTGGGTGACATTAGGCCAAGGTATGTATGTTAAATTGCAGAAGTCATACCGATTACATGACCAAAAGTGTGTCAAAATAGCCAACCTTCAATTTTTGGGAAAATCATGTAAATTCCTTTTAAAAAAAAACTTCTTCTCTTGAACTACCAGTCAGAATGCTACCAAATTTGGGATACAAAATTAGGACAAGGACCTGAAGTTAAATTGTGGAGGCCATTCTGATCACGTGACTGGAAGTGTGTCAAAATGGCAGCCACACAAATTCCTTCCAAATTCTTCTTCTCCTGATTCACAAATCAGAATACTACCAAATTTGGGTGACAACATCAGGCCTGGACCCAGATAAGCTACAGGTCCAGTGGTCCTATTTTTAGGTCATCTCATCTCGATCTCGAATAGATGACCATATAAAATGTGTCGTGATGTCGGGATGCCGGGATGTCTGTCCATCCGGTTGTCTGTTAACTTTTCACTATTTTTGATATTACTTCCTTTTCACCTGCTGATTGTTCTGAAACTTGACACATGAATACAAGACAGTAGACCACATAATCGCCCAGGCTTCGATTTTTTTCAATTTTGGATCATGGGGGCTGCCAGGGGGAGGTTACCCTGAAAACTTCGGATCCATACTCGTCCTATACTTACCAACCAATTGCTCTGACACCCAATTTAGCCATTCTACATTATGGTCGTTCAGAATCACTTAGTCTTAGATTTTTTTTATTTCGGATGAGGGGGGTTTCCAGGAGGATCCCTCCGAATTGACTCCAGTCTATCATCCATGAGATCTCCCAGATTTTGGATTCAGCAGAGGTCTGAACTACAACTTCAAGATAGGACCATCAACCCACTCAGGACTATTTTTTATTGTTCTTATGTAGTTTATTTGTTGTGGTGCCACGTAGACAAATAAGTGAGATGAGCCAATGTACAGCAAACTTTATGAGCAAGATATAGTGTTTTATTCTTGAAGAATAAAGTTAAGATTTAAAGCTTGTCCCAAAGACTTTTATGCAACTCGTGCGATATCAATTACCCCCAAATTATTCTTTATCCCTCTTCCAAGAAACATGGTGTCATACAGCCGGTTATTTAGTGAATTAGTACCTGTGTGAATCCATAACACATACCCGTGTGAATCCTCCTGAGATAAGTGGCATGAATGAAGCTTCATCTTGCCCAGGGGGCCTACAAGTCAAAGGCAGAACAAAAAAACAGGGAACTGTCAAGTGAAAAGATTGATGTAGTACATAAAAGGAAAGAGAAGGACCTACAAGCCAAAGAGCTTTGAGCTCCAGGGATGTTATCTGCTGCTCAGGATGTATGAAATACACACAGTCATGCATGTCTGCCTTCCCCTTAATTATGCTGTCCCCATACCTTCCCCTCAATCCCTTTCCATACTTATACCATCCCATGTCTTCCCTTCAATCCCCCCTATACTTATACCATTCCCTTTCCTTCCCCTCCATCCATCTTCATACTTATACCATCCTTGCCTTCCCCTCAATCCTTCCCCATACTTATACTGTACCTGGCCTTCCCCTTAATTTACCCACTTTTTTCTCTTTTCTTTGCACGTTGTACTTTTGCCAAGCTTTTTCGAAGTTTTACATTCTCCAATCCCCGTCTTTCCCTCACCCATTTTATGAACATTTGTTATTGTCCCTCTTTATGTTCGAGTAATCAACCACCCATTATGTAATCAGTAGTTATCGGGTCATGTATAGAGAAGTGAGGCTTGCTGGAGACTGCGAACAGTAACTGTGAGGAATCAGTCAGTGCATGTCCCACATGAATGGTATGACAGCAATGAGGACAGTGTTCTCTGAAGCCTTCGTCTCACAAATGGACCTGCAAAAGGAAGAAGAGCAGAAAGGGAAATGGGAGGAGGGGGACCATTTTCCTCATATAATATGTTAACCAATTTTCAGAAGCCATCATACAAGAACTAATATCCTTTGTGCAACAAGGAAAGTCTCATACATGCATTGGCCAAATAAGTACGGCCAGGTTAGGTGCGGAAGCATAAAAATGAGAAAAGCCTTACCAAGAAACCGACTTTCCTCGAAAGAAGAAAAAAAATAAACTTTCTGTTGCATGGAAATTGAAAGAGCTCTGCGATTGATCAACATTATTGCTGTCATCTCTTCAAACACATATCAAATACATTTTTATCCATGAACCCAAAAATAAACGCAAATGTGGAGGAGAATGAGCTGCAAAAACCCTGACTCCAAGAAAATAGAGGCCATTCATTATCACGGAGAGATAATGGCAGGCAACAAAGGATGGCAGAGCAACTTATTGGAAAATTATTTGCCATTAAAATGGAAAACTGAGGCTCCAATCTTAAACAAACCACTCCAGTCTTCCACATGTCTTATGAACGACTGCAAATGCCTCCTCTATCTGCACCCTGCATGGAACCCCTAAACCAAAACAAAATTTCTCAAATCCAGACTTCGTGGTACGTGTAAACATCCATTCGGGATGGTTTTTATCACTGTACATGGTTTGTGAAAAATTTACATTTATGGGCAATAATATATTTGCTGCAATCAGAAGTTATTACATCCCCCACTGAAGGTGTACGGAGGTTATGTTTTCACCCGGTTGTCTGTCTGTCTGTCTGTGAGCAGGATATCTCAAAAAGTTATAGACAGATTTGGACGAACTTGATGGACAGCTTGGGTGTGTGTGACAAGAACGAATCGATTCAATTTTGGAGGAGATCCGGACATGGATCCAGATACGAGTTTTTTTTTTAATTTTCAAGTGATTCTTAACCATTGAGAGATACAGCCCAGAATGATATACATGTTGATATTTCAAAAAGTTATGGACAGTTTTGGACGAAGCTTAGTGGACGTGTTAGAACAAGCTGATTACATTTTCGTTAATGTCCGGATGCAGATCCGGCCTATCAGTGGGATACGAAACGTAAACTGTTCAGCCTGGCAGAGGTATGCGCTCTATCAATTGCTGTTATCATTTCTCTTTGTATCAGGAGGATGCAATTGCTATAATTGATTCATCTCGCACATTGCTATAATTGCACATGCAAGTCATCTCGACATGATTCGTATTTACATTGTATTTTATCACAGCATCGTGTCATGTTTAAAAATGCTAATTTATGTCAACCTATATAAAGCAAGAATGGATGCACTTTACACCCCCCCCTCCCCCAATTCCAACCCCACATCCCAGCAAAAAAAACCAACTTGCACCCATATAAGCACCTTATTCATCAATTAACATTACGTTTCACTTCATTAAACTTTGTGAATTATTCCAAAGACTTTCAAGACTCGAGTTATCCACATCAAACAAGTTAAACAAGCTCAAACCGCAGACTGTTTGAGCACTTTCACATCTCTAAATCGACTTCTCTCATGCCTCCTTACTGGATGAAATTGACAGAAATCAAAATGCCCAATGCCAGGACTGAGAAGCGTCAAGACAGCATTTAATAGCCTGTGCATCACCCAATGTAGTCTGCTTCATTGAAAGTTCAAAGTATACCTCCAAGCTTGAGTTGTCCTGTTTAATATTAATGTCAAAATGTGTCCTTGAAATGTTAAGGCCAGACTGAGCTCCAACCCGAACCAAGACCTCAATCACATCTGAAATTAACCACATTCATTAGAAAATATTCATCGAGGAAAAAAAAATAACATCACCAAAAACAGTGGCCTACTAAAACGCTACCGGCAGAGAGCTTCTCCGTCGAATTCCTGGGGCTGGCGTAGGTCTAATATGACCACCTCGTGCTGACAATCCAAGAAAGCCTCTAACGCTGCTTCAGGAGAGCGAGTCAGGTGTTTACGACAAGCAGCACGCTCGCAGGCCCACCAGAAAGCAGTACTTTGGGCATCCTCATGGCCGAATGCCAGCAAGACCTGCAAGCGAAACGTGTGCATATAAAGATGCAATAAACAATGAAAAAAGGTCAAAAATGCAAAAAAGTATTAAAATAAAACTTCTCTTATTATTTTGTGTCAACAGCAGAATCATATCCATGGGGTTCTTAAATTCAGCATTTTCCTGCAACCGTTTAAGGTGTAGGCCAACTGCAATTTCATATCATATTAGATACCGAACCACAATGTTTCCTCCTCTTGCCAGTGTGTGTGTGTGTGTGTGTGTGTGTGTGTGTGTGTGTGTGTGTGTGTGTGTGTGTGTGTGTGTGTGTGTGTGTGTGTGTGTGTGTGTGTGTGTGTGTGTGTGTGTGTGTGTGTGTGTGTGTGTGTGTGTGTGTGTGTGTGTAGAAAGTAGCTCCTTTTTGTCTGTAATTTACTTTTATCCAGCCTGGTGTCCGTATGGCACATCTGAAACTGTGAGAAATTCTTAAACTTTTTAACACACAGTCATGCCAGTTAGCTATATCAAGATGTGTTGGCTGCTTCCTTCAAGGCCTATCACGCACCTGCATAGACTCCTGTGTGATCCGCATTGGTCCAAAATTCAATTCTGAAATTGCTTCCTGCAGGCAGAGACCATGGAGGGGTGAGGGGAGGGGATAGTGGTGAGGATAAAGATCTTCACTCTGGATCACAATGCAAAAGCGGCAGTATGCAGTAATTATAGTCATTTCATGGGTTTACACAATAACCCATATGAGTCATGGGAATGGATTGAGAGTACAGCTCGGAAGAGGTGTGCTCACCTTTGAGGCATCTAATCTGGGTTTAACCAGATTGTAAACTGCCACCCTGGTGTTTCACAGGGAGGGCGTTGCATCATTGAGTATGTCATCCATCAAAGGGATGATAAGCTTGGATCCTGGTCTTCCCAGCATATGCTGATGGACCTTAAAGATCAAGTGGCGTCTTTTGCAAGAGGAGGCCATTGTGTGTCAACACCCTGGCCAAGTTCCAAATTCCTGCCATGCTGACCCCCTGCCAAAGACAATGAAGAACCAGCCAGTGTATTCTCGACAAAGAGAATGGTTCAGTAACACTAATGCAATGTAAAGAGTATGGACTTTTTGGTTTTTCAGAGCCAAGCAATTGCAAGAGCAAGGCAGAACTGAAAGTGAAACAAACGTCAAAAATGAATGAACAGGAGAGGAAGGAGGGGAGAAAACACAAACTAGGAAGTAAGATGGTTTGGTTAGGAATTGGACTGCTTTTGGACTGGATTACTAAGATGAGTGTTCACAAGGTTTATACAAACGAGACGCTTACGCTCGTCCAAGACAAGTACTTAGAGGTTTTCTTTTTCAATACACAAGTGTGAGGACGTAGAAAACTTATCCTTGAGCTGAGTAATCCAGGTTCGATTCCTGACCCAACTAACTAAATTGTCACCCTGGTGTTTCACAGGCAGAATGCTGAGCATCAATGAGTACACAATCCTTTCAGGGGGTGGAGAGAGGGGGGGGAGAGGTGGGGTGAGAGAGAGAGAGAGAGAGAGAGAGAGAGAGAGAGAGAGAGAGAGAGAGAGAGAGAGAGAGAGAGAGAGAGAGAGAGAGAGAGAGAGAGAGAGAGAGAGAGAGAGAGAGAGAGAGAGAGAGAGAGAGAGAGAGAGAGAGAGAGAGAGAGAGAGAGAGAGAGAGAGAGAGAGAGAGAGAGAGAGAGAGAGAGAGAGAGAGAGAGAGAGAGAGAGAGAGAGAGAGAGAGAGAGAGAGAGAGAGAGAGAGAGAGAGAGAGAGAGAGAGAGAGAGAGAGAGAGAGAGAGAGAGAGAGAGAGAGAGAGAGAGAGAGAGAGAGAGAGAGAGAGAGAGAGAGAGAGAGAGAGAGAGAGAGAGAGAGAGAGAGAGAGAGAGAGAGAGAGAGAGAGAGAGAGAGAGAGAGAGAGAGAGAGAGAGAGAGAAAATAAATAAAAAGACAGGTGAGGAGTGGAGTTGGCGTGAGCAAAGAGAATGATGTGTGATGTTTAATGAACGAACACAACAAAAAAAACACCTCATGTCAGAAGAGCTGTACACACGACACAACAGGGTTTGTAAAGTAATCTGCTGGCATATCTGCAAACTATAATTTCCCCAGTTCCAGAAAATTTGTGGGAACATGAACCAAAAGCAATCACTGAAAACAATGAAGTACCGTTCACGTATGACCTAATGATCTCATCGAGTGTGAACATTGGAAACAAAGCTGTTACAACCAGATATCATACTTCGGTACAAAAAAAGAGAAGAAGGCATTGCTAATTGAGGTGTTAATATCAGTGATTTTGGACTAAATGATGCAGAAATCAAGAAAATGACCAGACACCAAGACCTCAAGAATGAAGTGAAAATATCCTGGAAACTGAAGAATGCCAAAGTTGTACCAATGATGGTTGGAGCTATGGCAATGATGACGAAGAACCTCACAGAGATATTAAAACAATCCCTGGGAATATTATTACAAACAAACTACAGTTGGAAGCTGTCTGGGGCTCTCCTCATCAAACAAGGTACAAGTATGTATCATGACGCATATATAAATTGATTAGATTATGGGGTCAAGAGTTCAAAGGTCAAAGGTCATGTCAGGATAAAATGAGATATTTGAAAACAGCTTAAAGGATTTAAATCAAACTTAGTGCAAGTAAGCCTGGTGTTGGCTTAATGGTTAGGGTAGTGAGCTTGGGATCCCAGGATCCTGAGTTCAAATCCCCCTGGCCTGTTGAATTAATACCAGGTGGGGTTGATTCTGCCTGTCATCCTTCTGAAGTTGGCAAAATGAGCGCCAGCTTGCTGGTATCCTGTGTCGGAGTGGCGACCTGTCCAGGATTGCACCCAAAAGCCAAGGAGACTGCTTCGGCAGCACCAACACCTGCGCAGAGTATGGTCCCAATGGATGGATGGATGGGGCTCAGCGACGATCCTGAAGAGAGCCCTTGGCACAAAACCTTGAGAACAGAAAACTTCACAGCTTGGTCCATGAACCATGACCCCTTAACAAAATGATGGTGGATATTTTGAGCCCACCCTGGGAGGACACCGTTCCACAATCTGAAACCCCATGTGCACACACACACACACACACACACACACACACACACACACACACACACACACACACACACACACACATACACACACACACACACACACACGCACCTGACATTTATTAGTATAGATACGCCATGTTACAAGTTGTACTTATGTTACACTTCATACCTTAGAAGGGATGTGCACTTGCCTCTGAGCTGTCTAGCCTGGGTTCAAATCTTGGCCCAGTTATAAACTGTCATCCTGACGTTTTGCATGCAGGGCAATCCATCAACTGTGTGTCGTGCATTGAAAGGGTGTTAAGCCAGAGAACACATTTGCCGGCATTAATTGGTGAATGTTAAATATCCCACGGTGTCGTTTTTGATGTGTGAGCGAGTCACCGTCGAAACCCTTAAACTCCAAATCCCATACTATGAGGCACGAGCCACTATCTTTTATATACAACGATTCAGTTTCTAAACAGAATAGAGACTCATCTAATGAGGGCCAATCATTACAGCAGAATGCAAATCACACTTATCCTGAAGCCAATTATTACTAAAATTGAACTAGGTAAGAGGAAGGAGGGAGTTGGGATGAGGAGGGATTTGGGGGGGGGGAGGTGAGGAGACAATATGGAAACAAGTTTTAAAAAGCAATTGATTATTTTTTCCAAACTATACAGGAAAGGCTCACAATGCCAAAATAGATAAAGAAACGAGGAACGGATTATTATTGCATATTTACAAAATAAAACACCATTTCCATGTAACGTCACCGACCATGAGAGGCACACACCAACATCATGTTTTCCCATTTCTTGTTCAACTTGAAAGAAATTGATTGTCTCCAAAAATATAAGATTCACAACCCTGAACCCTTCCAATGGATGTGTTGCTCGTCGGGTTATGGGTTATGGAGCTGTCCCCATAATAATAATAATAATAAATATTTTTTACTTTTATAATGTGGAAAGTTCTTGGATTTAGCATATGCAACGAGGGTTGTGAAATATAAATTGGTGTGTGAAGGAGGGTGCAATGAATTACTGGAAGTGTATAAATGCAAAGGAGATTTCCGTATGCACCGGGATTTCCTGAAATGAGTGTTATAAATGCAAAATTACACCAAGTTTGTTGTCATGTGTGCACACACCTTGATGTGATATGAAAATGCCGATGGATTAACGTGGCTTCAATCCACATACTTGTTGGGTACGGAGGAGCTGCACTGATTGTAAGTCACCAGGAATGTCAGGTGAACCCATCGGATCGAGAGGCATGGGAAGAAACGAGTGTGCTAATTAACATTGCAAGCTCCGTGGACGTGAACGACGCACTGTGCGGTTGTCAGGTGGTCGGGGTTTTCCTGTGGAGGATATCTATACACGAGGCGGTGCACAAAATAAACCTGAAAGATGGCATATAATAAACAACAAACATGTATAGAACAAGGTGTAGTTCCATTACCTGGGGGATTACCTGGGGTATTACCTGGGGTATTACCTGGGGTACTGGCAGAAATTCAACATTAAAAAAGAAGAAACAAAAGCAATGGATCAGCATTATGAACCTGTTTTTCCGTTTCTAAGCAAGGGAAAATGGATTCTCCATGGGAAAGTAATGGTGAACGAGATCTCCAAAGGGCATTACAAGGAGCGATGAATTTAGATGGAGGCAGGGAACCTGGGATCTGACTGAATCACTACAACATCCTGCCAATGAATAATCAATCACAGAAGAAGGTGCAGTTTCTTTTCGGGTTGGTGGATGCTATGAAAACGTATTCATCGCTCAACTTCCTGGCTGGTGGAATGGCCTCGAGGTATGAGCACTCACCTCTGAGCTGTCGAGCCTGGGTTCGATTCGTGACCCAACTACAAACTCTCGCATTATTACTTTGAAGGAAATAAAAGGTGTTGTATCACAAAGTGCTCCTTAGCTTGGATGGAGGCTGAGCTTGGTAACCATCAACGAGCATAAATTGGTGGATGTTGAAGATCCCACGGTGTGTTTTGCAAAGATTAGGCGAGATATCGCCGGTTAAACTCTGAACGAGTTAAAAAATTCCTTTCCAAAATCGCCTTCAGTCAAAGGTTCGGTATGACCAGACGGTTCGTGAAAGACTTGGACCAAAACCATATTCTTTCTTGGCTGATAGCACATGAACATGGGAGTAATTTGGGCTGCAAAAGTAGTTGTAGTGGTTCTCTTGTGTATGAAAAAAATAAACATTAAACGGCAAATCTGAGATGCTGAGACTGTATTTTGCCAATTCCTGCATTCCTAAGTGAAGTGAAGTGGAACTGTTCGGTTCGTTTTTATACTAGGCGGCAAATATGATGCAATAATGTTTAAACTCTGAAATGAACTCGACCGGCAGTCGGTAGAGCGCATGCCTCTGCCAGGCTGAACAGTTTACATTTTGTATCTCACCGATCGGCTGGATCTGGATGCAGACCGAAACCAAAATCGAATCGGTTTGTTCTTGTAACCTGACAAACTCGTCCACTTAGTTTGTCACAACTCACCCACAACTTTTTAAGATATCATTTTGAATTTTGAGATTTCTCAATGGTGAAGAATCACTTAAGTTCTAGTTTCCGGTTCCAGATCTTCACCAACATCTAATCAATTAGTCCTTGTCACACACCCAACCCGTCCAACTAAATTTCGTCTGAATCCGTCCACAACTTCTTGAGATATCCTGTTCACAAACAAACAAACAAACAAACAGACAGACAGACAGAGACAAACATGAACTAGAGGGGGAGCACTCGGGAGAGTGCAAAACCTCCGCCGCCAATACTGCTGGGTCACTCAAGTGAACCTTATTTCTTATTCATTAAATATGATGTCAACAGTGCTGACAGTTATAGTTCTTTTCTCCAACATTTTTTTTTTGGGGGGGGGGGGGTTGGAAATCACTTAAAACATGTAAAAATGCAAAAAAAAAAAAAATCGAAATTTTGTTGAAAAAAAAGTTGCAAATTATTTTTTTTATCTGACAATATTTTTTGGGCGGGGGTTGGAAATCACTTAAAACATATAGAAATGCAAAAAAAATGTTTTTTTCTTTTTTTGGGGGGGGGTTGGAAATCACTTAAAATATGTAGAAATACAAAAACAAAATTTCCTCTAACTTTTTTTGGGGGGGGTAACAATTTTTTTGGGGGGGTTGGAAATCACTTAAAACATGTAGAAATGCAAAAAAAATTCTCTATTATTTTTGGGGGGGGGTAACAATTTTTTTGGGGGGGGGTTGGAAATCACTTAAAACATTTTAAAATGCAAAAAAAAATTCTCTAACAATTTTTTTTGAGGGGGGTAACAATTTCTTTTTGTGGGGGTTGGAAATCACTTAAAATATAGAAATGCAAAAAAAATTCTCTTTTTTTTGGGGGGGGGGGTAAAAAAACATTTTTTGGGGGGGGTTGAAAATCACTTAAAACATGTAGAAATGCAAAAAAAAAAAAAATTCTCTAACAATTTTTTTTGGGGGGGGGGGGACCAAGTCCAAAATTTAATGGCATGATCCTTGGACCATACCTAATCCCCCCCCCCACCAAGTTTCGTCGAAATCCGTCGAGGAGTTTTTCCGTAATACTGTTCACAAACAAACAAACAAACAAACAAACAGAAAGGGGTGAAAACAGTAACTAAACCTCCATCCATCTTTGAAGATGGCGAAGGTTAATAATAACCTCCATTCACTTTCAGTGGCAGAGGTTTTAAACATGAATGAAAAAAATACAAGTTTACAGATAAGAGAAGGAGATATTTTATGGAAATAAGAAGCTTTTCTTTATTCATGGCTGCTGCAAAGAACAGACAGACAGAAGTCACGATGCCAGATTTTGATGAAGCACCGTGGATGCATGATCACCTTTCCTTTGTTAAAAGATGTCGTAAAGGCAGTAGGCCAGAAGCCAGAGACAGGCAAGATTGAAGATTGAAGAAACTACCGATAGATTCGACTGCTGAGCAACTTGAAATTTAAACTTCCATTGAGAGAGGGTTATCACAGGATTCCTTTGTACCTTTGTTATATATTGATCTGTTGTACCTCCGATGTTGTGAACGACTTTGAAGAATATTCATCTGTCTTGTTTCGAAAAATAAATAAATGAAATTGCTCGTTGAGCAAGGAATTGCCGGAATAACTTTGTCAATCTCCATGATCTCTGAAAAAACAAAAACTTGGAAATCAATTAGGTTCTTATAAGTCGATAGTGCGACGGTTTAATGAGTTATCACACTTAGTTCGGTCATGATCATAACTTGGAAGTCAATCGGACTTGAAATGGCGTTTTTATCGCAATTTGAAAGTTTTGACCCGACCCCCCCCCCTGACATTAGACCCCCGATCGCGAAGAAGTGTGTTGGTGTGACACCCCAATGAGACATATGGTTGGATGCAGAATTGGAAGATGCATATTTTGGATTTGGTTTGAAGTCGATACGTACGTTATTGCGAAAATAAGAATTTCGGTTTTTGAACTTTGACCTTTGACCTTTGACCTAGATTCACCCAAAACGACAAGACAACGACAAGAACAACAAAAAAAAATACCCAGTTTGGTCATGATCGCTGAAACGGTGTGGCTGCTACAGGGTAAACAAACACACAAACAAACAGACAGACAGACAGACAGACACACAGAATGACACACAACCGACCAACATAATTGCCGAAATCCGAAGGATTCCGACAATTAATAATACAGCATGAGAATCCACAAACCTTCATCAAAACGAGTTAATGAGATCGGATCAAATTTGAGTTGGTCCGATTAGCATTCCCATCTTAACCGATGACTCTTAACGGGATGGGATCCCAGTTTCAAATCCCATATCCTGTACATATACGTTTGTGAATGATGTAGTAATGTCCTTGAAACACTTGTCAATGTACATTGATGTCTTCGATTGTCTGTCTTGCATGGGATTTGAGTACAAACTCCTCCATGAGCCTTGGATCAATGTAACAAACAAACCAAAACAAAATCCTTAACTAACATTCAACTTGAAATATACTGGGAGGAAAAGGAAAAGAGGAGTTTGAAATCGGGTTCCTTGAACTGTCCAATAATTCATTTGGTTTAATAAATGAAAACAAATCCCTGCCCGAGGGCTGTTTGAGCAGCACACAGAATCCCTCGAGGGATTTCACGATTTTGCTTTTCAGTTGCAAAGCCTTATATCCGTGAAGAAGAGCATTTTATTCATGCTGAGACTTGCACAGAAAGTCCAACAATCTTTGCAAGAAGGACACAGACTTGAGATGAAAATGGAAAGAAATACAGACTCGGTAAATCAATCTTGTGCCTTTTAGATCATTCCTACATCCTTCATAGTTGAATAAATAATATAATAATACCATTCCTTTCGCACCATAAATGTGGATAGGGCTGCCGAGGCAGTTTCATTGGCAAGGAGTACATTCCTGGACAGGTCGCCACTCCGACGGAGGTTAGCCTGAATGGTTATTACCCCAGTACACTGGTACTCATTGGTACAACCCCCCCCCCCCGGCACTGGTACCCCCAGTACATTCCAAGTGTTTGACCAGCTTGTGATTTTATCAAGGTCTGCAGAGAGTGAAGAGGCTGCTGCTGCCTGCTGATCAGAGGGATGTGAGATAGTACGGTAGAGGGTGGAGTCATCAGCAAAAAGATAAAGAAGATTTTCCAGGGAATCTGAGATTAGTATTAATAAAAATAATAATTATAATAATAATAGTACCAGGGTGTTTCAAAAAGATTGATACAACTTTGACTTCCTGCCATTTCTTGTTTTTTTTGACCTATACTGTTTTCCTTTTCAGGGTTTGGTGGTGTTATCGTGGTATTTGTTCTCTGGGATTTCTAGCTTTGTAGCTCAACTTTGCCATTGACATTGAAGCAGAACACAAAAGTGGTGGCTCTGTGGAATACGGCCTCAGAACACGTGAATGATCTACAAATTGTGCCATTCAATGTATTGTGAAACATTTTGAGCACAAGGGTACAGTGCACAACCAGAGCAAGGGCAACAGTCGCAGGCCAGCATCAGTAACCAAGAGCCAAGCCAACATCGATGACATGCGGGATTCTGGAGTGGACAGTCCCAAGAGGTCCCACCGCCGGTGCTCCCGGAACTCAGCATCAAATCAACATCAGTCTGGCGTATCCTCACAAAGGAACTGAGGCTTTCCCCACACATCAACTCTACAGTATTAGGCATAAACTGAGTCAAGATGACATGAGAAGGAGAATTGATATGTGCAATTGGCTCAGTGACAGGATGGAGTGGTACCCAAGCTGGATCAACCTGATCTGGTTCAGTGATGAAGCCCATTTGCACATGAACGGTGCCATCAACATTTTCTGGGGGGCAGAACCACCTGAGGAGATCACTGAGAGGTATATGAAAGGGCCTAAGGTCACACGCTTCTGTGCCTTCAATACCAGATGGGGAACGCTAGGGCCGCTAGGGCTAGGGATGGTGCACCCCCGCATACAGCTGGTGACACCATCACTTTCCTGCGGCAGCTCTTCAGAAAACACCTCGTTACCCAGGGTACCACTCATGACTGGGCACCCCAGAGCCCAGACTTGAATCCTCTAGACGACTGGTTCTGGGGGGCTGCCAAAGGCTCTGTCTATGCCAACCGCTCTGCCACACTGGATGATCTGAAGCAGGAGGTGTCAGACTACCTCCAGGCAGTGCCACATAAGACCTACAGGAAAGTTGGACAGAAGTTTGGAGTCAGGATCAAAGCCTGTCTGAGAGGCACACATCGAGAACGTCAATTACAACGATTTTGTGTAAATGCAAATTTCAGACCTTGGGCTCTCACGAACTCCAGCAGTGACTTCCTGCAATAGCAATCATTGATAGAAAATACCATGTCATAACCTTTCAAGAAATGTTTGGTTCGCGCTCCTGAGGTTTATGTTCCTTTGTAAATAAACATTTAAAGTTGCATCACTCTTTTTGAAACACCCTGTAATTCCTTACATTGAGCTTCAACACAGGAGGAGACCATTCGGCCAACCAAGCGTGCACAATGGTTGTCAACCTAGAGCTGTTTGTCCGTGCTCCATCCTTCTAAATGCTGAGCACCAAGCGACGAAGCAGCAGGGACAATTTGAAAAATATTTCGCTTGACTTGGCCGGGCTTCGAACCGCCAACTGAGCAGACTCAGAGGAAACTCTCTCACCATTACATAACACCACCGAGCCTGTTAAGGTATGTACAGGAGGAAGAAAATAATCAACAAGGTGCGTTTATGTACCGTAGCAACATTTTATATATATATATATATATATATATATATATATATATATATATATATATATATATATATATATATATATATATATATATATACATACATATATATATATACATACATATATATATATATATATATACATGCATATATATATATATACATACATATATATATATATACATATATACATACATATATATATATATATATATATATATAGATATATATATATATATATATATATATATATATATATATATATATATATATATATATATATATATATATATATATATATATATATATATATATATATACGGCCTGGTGTTGGCGCAGTGGTTAGGGCAGCGGCTTGGGATCCAAGAGGTCCTGAGTTCAAGCCCCGTTGGGCCACTGAATTAATACACCAGGGGGTTGACTCAGCCTGTCATCCTTCCGAGGTCGGCGAAATGAGTACCAGTGTACTGGGCCGGTGTATACCCTGGTTAAAATAGGTGTACCATATCCCTGTGTCGTAAGAGGCGACCAGGGTTGCGTCAGGAAGGGCATCCGGCGTAAAACATGTGCCAAATCACAATGCGGATCATACGGATGATCCGCTGTGGCGACCCCGAACGGGAGCAGCCGAAAGAAGAAGAAGAGAGAAGATATATATATATATATATATGACTGTTGTGAGTATCTTGTTCCTTGAATGCCCCTTGTAGTTGGCATATGTTCCAACAATGGTAGATGTGTGATGGACAGGCACTGCATACACACTGTGAGGAGAGGCTCGTGACTCAGGATGTCCGGTTGACGCAGAGACCCCCTTGGGGAGTGACTGGCCCTCACCCCATTCGGAAACCTCGCCTCCCTAGCCCATGTCATGCCATGCCAAGGCACACAGCGGCAATAGCAGTGATAATGGTAAAGTAGAAGCTGCAACCATAACTTTAACAACAAACCAGCACAACAATCTGACAACGGCAGGCCATTTCATCTGTGAAACTGTAAATTATATGGATGAAAAAAAATAATTTTACTTCTGTAAATGCAAAGATGTTACAAACCACTGACCTACAACATTTCTTGTACTTTTACCCTGGTAAAATATTTCTCATGACAGCTGCTGATGTGATTTTCACCATATTTCTATCAGATATCATGAGAAACGTTGTTGGAGTAAATGTGAAGTTTAACTCCATCGATTAAAACCAGTGTGGGCATCAAGTGAGCAGCAGTTAGTACACTCGATTCTGAAGTTGTAATCGAAAGGTTAAATCAAAATATTTCATTAATTTGAATTAAACAGAACACCCCCTCTGCATATGTACATCCTTGTCCTGGCGACTTCAAAAGGAGACATTACGGAACCCCACATGGGAGCAAGGATAACGTTCAACGCAGACTCGTACTTGGTTAATGCACAGCAAAGCACAGTTAAATCATGCTCGGCTCGTGAGGGTCTCAAGGTTTGACTTGAGGTTTGAATGATTTTTTCCTTTTCGGTTACCGAAGATATTCATCGGATAAAAGGGGTACATGAACATTGGCAGGATTGGTAGGTCTCTTAGGAATGGATTGGTGATTTATAGGAGGGGTGATCAATTTGTTTGTGGCCCAACGTACTTGTAGACATGTTAGGATGAAAGGTTTATATTATGAGCAGGGGTTATCCGGAGCTGCCAGG
This sequence comes from Eptatretus burgeri, assembly GCF_056783735.1. Classification (NCBI taxonomy): domain Eukaryota; kingdom Metazoa; phylum Chordata; class Myxini; order Myxiniformes; family Myxinidae; genus Eptatretus; species Eptatretus burgeri. The sequence goes on from NC_140972.1 coordinate 24,753,991, forward strand.
GGGAGAGGGTGGGGGAGGAGGAGGTGTTCCAGGCGCTGCCTGGCTGGATGAGTTTGTCCCGGCAGTGGTTTCGGTTACATCAGAGCAACAAACAAATGCACAAACAAAACGATTCATAAGATTTAAACGTTTTCAATGCATAACATGTGCCAGAACCCCTACATCGTTTTTCCCCATGAAGCATCTTGTGAGGGTAGGGGGGGGAGGGAGTTTGTACCAATGACCTGACCCTGGGTACCCCCAGCACGTTTGCTAAATTTGGTGGAGATTGGCCCAGCCGTTATTTACCTATGATTTTCAGACGTACACACAATACATGGAGAATTTTCTTGTGGAAGGGGGAAGGTGGGGAAGGAGGGAGTGAGGGTAATTTTGGGGTGGATTGTTTTTAGTGCCTTGGACTTGAACCTGGGTACCCATGGCACGAATGCAAAATCAGTTGGAGATTGGCCTAACAGTTTCTTTTATAAGATTTTCAGAACTACACAAACATACACAAGTTTACAGAGAATTTCCTTGAGGGAGAAGGGGTTTGTGGGGGGGGGGGGAGGAAGGGTAGTATAAAACCTTGCCTAGATTATGAAGTGACAAACCCAACCCAAATCCATTGGGACCATACTGTGTACAGAGCGTCAGTGCTGCCGAAGCAGTCTCCAAGACTGTATTCTCCACTACGACACAGGACACCTGAATGGCTCAATCATCCCAGCAAGCTGGTACTCATTTTGCCGACCTCAGAAGGATGACAGGCAGAGTCAACCCCACCTGGTATTAATTCAACAGATCCAACAACAGGATCCTAGAATCCCAAGCCCACCATCCTAACCATTAAGCCAACACCAGGCATGCCTTTCCATGAGGAACAAAAATTCTCCACCAATGATGTCATAGGTCACATGGTTTAGCAGCAATGATTTTTTTTGAAGAATAATAATTTTTTTAATCTTTGAAAATCTTCTCCAGAGCGGCTTGACACAGCGAGGGGAAACTTCAATTTGAAAAGCGAGGGGAAATGAGACCAAGCAATAGAGGATCCCCTCCACCGCTACTACCTTTCCTGGTAGACCATTCCATGCATTAACCACTCTCCGACTGAAAGACCCTCACCTTAAAAGACCCTCACCTTAAAACTGTCCTAACTCTCATCTTCTTTACCCTCAGGCTACGTCCCATGGTCCTAACATTGTCCACCTTGATGAGAAAAAAAAACTCCTCTACACTTATCTCGTCCACACCCTTCATTATCTTAAGCATCTCAAACAAATCCCCTTGTAATCACCTCCTTTCTAGTGTATAAAGTCCTGTTCCTCATATAGCTTTGTGTCGATAGCCACGGAATAAATGAAGGAGCCCTATGCTGTACCCTTATTTAATTATTTTTGGTATAGGGGTCAGCAAGAACCCAACAACAACATTATTTAATTGCTTGATAATCAAATTATTTCATTAATTTTGTTAAACTGTCCAAAACCAACATTATCATGCCACTTGATCACTTCAGATTCACATTCCAAACCCATCCATATAGGGTGAGTAAACAGCGAGTTACCCTTGCCGAAGGAGAGGGTATTGCGTTTGGGTCCGTTTGTCTGTTTGTCTGTCTGTCCGCACAGAACGTTCATGTTTTTCTCCGCAACCGCTTGTTGGATCGAGACGAAATTTTCACCATAGCTGCGGTCACTCATGTATAATGATGTAATCATGTCATCATTGTAGGTGCCCTCCTTATGATGTTATCATTGCACATGTAGAATGTCACATCCGATCAGTATGGACATTTTTTGAGGGTTATCTCGGGATAAAATTGTCTAGGGATTATGTGGTGTGGTAACCATGTTGGAAAAATGGAAAAAAAAACTTTGGACCTCTGTATCTCTGAAACCGCACCAAGAAAAAACATGAAACTTGGCACACGGCAAGCGCTCCTCGTGGGAAATAAGTGTGATATTTTATGACATTTATAATTGCCTTTGTTATGACATCGTAATTGCTTATGTAGAACGCTACATCTGATCAGTATGAAAATTTGATGCTTATCTAAGGATAAAATGGTCAACAGAAAGAAAAAAAATTGATGTCGTCATCGGTCACGTGATCTGGTATCCATGTTATTTTTTTTTTGTTTGTTTAACCTTTAAAAATCCCCTTCCCTGAAGTGGCTGAACAGATTAAGGCGAAAAACTTTACAAGTACTACCGCCTATCTTCTTCTTCTTTCGGCTGCTCCCGTTAGGGGTCGCCACAGCAGATCATCCGTGTGATCCGCATAGTGATTTGGCACAGGTTTTACGCCGGATGTCCTTCCTGACGCAACCCTGGTCGCCTCTTACGACACAGGGATATGGTACACCTATTTTAACCGGGGTATACACCGGCCCAGTATACTGGTACTCATTTCGCCGACCTCGGAAGGATGACAGGCTGAGTCAACCCCCTGGTGTATTAATTCAGTGGCCCAACGGGGCTTGAACTCAGGACCATTTGGATCCCAAGCCGCTGCCCTAACCACTGCGCCAACACACCAGGCTGTACTACCGCCTATCTATGAGGAACAAAAGGTTCACACATATGACGTCATAGGTCACACAGTTTGGCAGCGATATTGGATTTCCCATAAAACCTATAAAAATCTTCTTCTCCAGAACTGCTGGACAGATCGAGGGGGAACTTCACACAAATGTTCCCCTTGGGTGTACAAGTTTGTTAAGCAATAATTGATAGGTCAATGGTTTGGCAGCTGTATTGAAGTGAAGAAAAATATTAAATAATGTTTTCTCCAGAACCACTTAATCAATCGACATGAAACTTTACAATCATGATCTAGTAGTGATGGGGAATACATGTTTTAAATTTAAACTTGATCGGATACTTGGTCTGGCAGCCAGAATTATTTAATTTTTTGATCTGAGTTCTTTTTGATTTTTGATTTTGATTTTTTTGAAAAAAGACTCACTTGGCTCTGCCTGGGTGGGTTTGAGGGTAGAGTAGCAGCTGAAATGTGAATCCTATCCAGTTTCCTCATGATGACTTCATTGTTGCTTTTTTTTTTCTTGTTTGGGTTCCTTCTGATGACTTCAATGCTGATGACTTCAATGATGACAGGACTTTACCTCTTTGGTCTTCAATTCGATTTGAATTGAATTAATTTTAATCCCATTCTAAATTCAATTGAATAATCATGAAAAACATCATGGGTCAGGTGTCCAATCAAAGCGGGGTTGCATCAAAGTAGGACGTCTTGATACCCGGTCATCGCCGCAAGCAGTTACAAAAGTGGCAGTTCTAATTATGTCTTATTAATTACGTAACACACCAGGACACAACCACCACACAGCACCACCACATAAAACAAGTCCTGGCGAGGGTCTGCAATCTCTGATTGCTATATTTCTTGTTTAATGTATGTGCAAGTTCCTACACAAGCCTGAGAAAAATATAAAGCACTGTGACTATTCTCTATCCCACAATCAGTTCAACTGAACTCCATGGCGGTTTCAAGACAACATCACCACCACCAATGATGGAACACATTAAATTAAAAATGAAATGTCATCTTCTTCTGCTCTGCTGACGTCATAGATGCTTCATCTATAATTTATCTGGCGCGCAGGTAAGATTGAGGATTTGGCAAGCCTGCAGAGAAAATGTCATGAATGCTATTAAAACCAACCCTGCCAACATTCGACCAACAGAAGGCAGCTTTTCTCAAACATGCCATTATATCCAGGTTTTAAAGCACCATTTGAGATTCCACTTCATTTGCCACATCACAAGTAATTATATAGTCCAGCAATGGGATGTAAGTTAGCTACAACTATGATGGGTAAACGCAATTGCAGATTTCATTAACCCGGTCCCCCTCAATCCCCCAGTCAATCATACTCAATAAGGGTCTGCTAGTGAAAATAAGATTTGCTTTTCTCAACGAGTATAGCATTTAATTTTTTTTCTGAAAGTCTTGACAAACCCAGAAAACCTCATGAAAATCGTATTGACCAACTAGTGAAATGCTGGTCAAGTGTGAGCATCGTCCTTCACTAGCACATACAGATCAAATAGTTGTAGACGGGAAGCAAATAAAAGATTCAATTATATTCTAACTCCTAAAACCTGCTCACCGTGACACATTGTCTTCTGAGTGACGAACAACGCTTCTTAGATGTCTTCCAGACAATCTACAGCTTGGGCACCATAAATATTATCTCATCGAGCAACCGCTTACTAGGCCAGGATTCTGTTATGAATTTGGTTCGCTGATTACATCATTAATAAGGCACAGCGATGCTGCCAAGGCAGTACCACTGCAAATTAGGGTAGAAACTAGTTCATGGTGCCAGCACACAATGGCCTACTCCTGTGAAGGCATTACGATCTTAAACGCTACCAGTGAATGCCAGCATATGGAGCACCCATATTAGGACATCTGAGTTTAATATCCCTCAAAAAGGATGGCAGGCTCATCGATGCCATGTCCTGCATGCAAAGTTCCAGGATGACAGTTTTATTCGGGTTGGGAATCAATCCAGATCAGCTCTATGGCCAATATGCCACCACCAAGCTATCCTTTCAGCCCCTCAGTGCAAATTATGAGCTCCAAACCCATTACAACAAACTCATATCAATATGTGCAAGTGCTAAAAAAAATGCTACAGGCAAAAAATGTAAGTTAATATGACTTGTGAATCATGTAAAACGAACGAAACAAGAAAACAAAGACTGTAAAAGTAAACAAACAAGACTCAATTTATTATGTGAGTTCACAGGTGAAATAACTTGCTGAACTAGAACGACATTCAACACTGGATAGAGCGCATGCGTCTGCTGGACTGAACAGTTTAGGTTTTGTATCCTACCGATAGGTATCCTACCTACTGCTGGCCTGAAACAAAATCTAATCGCCTTGTTCCTGTCACCTCCCAACTCATCCACTAAGTTTTGTCACAACCCTTTGACAACTTTTTGAAATATCATGATATATGTCGTTTTTTATCCCATCTCTCAATGTTGAAGAATCACTAAAAAAAAATTCTCATATCCGGATCCGGATCTTCACTAAAATCGATTCATTTCATCCCTGTCACATACCCAACCTGTCCACAAAATTTCGTCCAAATTCATCCATAACATTGTGAGATATGCTGCTCACAGTCAAACAAACAGCGAAATAGAGTAATAGACAGACAGAGGTGAAAACATTACCTCCATACACTTTCGGTGATGGAAGTAATTAAGAGGTTGAGACAAATGAACACATGATGCGGAATTTGAACGTGCTGTTTTGCGGCATCATGAGGTGAGTACTCAGATGGGAACATGGAACACAACACAAAGGCCGACTGGACAAAATAACAAAACGTTTTCTTCAAAATTAAAGTCAGCAAAACCTATTAGTTTATTTATTTATTTTGTCATCATCTCTTTTATTGCTGCAGGGGAATTTTTCTCTGAAGGAAATTAAATTATAGAAATGTTTTCCGTCCGTCCATCTGTCCGTCTGTCCGTCGTCGGTATCTATAATTGAGAATCACTGTAGGTAGATATTTCATATTCGGCACATTCATGCAATAACATCTAGGCATGAGGGAAGGCCAAATATTTTGGAATCAGAGCCAAAGGTCATGGGACACAATTTAATTTCCGAGATTAGGTCCTGAAATTTTTATTATTATTATTATTATTATTATTATTATTATTATTATTTTTAACCAGAGGGAACAGCACAGGATTGTCTATGTAGCTTTCGGGAACCATAACTTATTCATACGTACTTGGCCATCTCCACTACCCACGTACCACCTTAAATTTATTTTATTTATTCATTCATTCAAGAATTAATTCATTTATTCATGTATGTATGCTTTACCATCTCAACTGGGCTGACAGGATGGCCTAGAGGTATGCACACTTGGCTCTAAGCTGTTTCGCCTGGGTTAGAATCCCAACCCAACTATAAATTGTCATCCTGATGCTCCACAGGCAGGGTGATTCATCATTGTGCGCTCCGTCCCTTGGATGGACGTTAAACTGGGCGTCCCATCTGCCAGCATTCGTTGGTGGGTGTTAAATATCCCATGGTGTTCTTTGAGAAGAGTAGACTCGTCAGCACCATGAACAAATTCCAAATTCCTGCCCCAACTTCAGCCCAGACCTGAGCCAAAATCGAATCGGCTTGTTCTTGTCACCTAACCATTTCATCCAAATCCATCCATAACGTTTTGGTGAAGTTAGCTCTCTTTAAAAAAAAAAAAATCTTTTTCAGCTCTCAATCTCTCAATCCATAATGTTCGCTCTCAATGGTGAAGAATCACTTGAAAAATTCTCGTATCCGGATCCAGACCTGGATCTTTACGAAAATCGAATCAAGATGCCCTTATCACATAGCCAACTTGTCCACCAAGTGTCATCTGAATCCATCCATAACTTTTTGAGATATCCTGCTCACAGACTAACAGACAGACAAACAAATATGGGTGAATACACAACCCCCATCCATTGTTGGTGGTGAAGGTAATCAAGCATGTTTGCTTGTTTGTTTTGTTCGAATATTCAATTTCAGTAAATTCTTTGTGCCTGATAAGTGGGCAGAATAGGAATGGCAATTGCAAAATGCAATGTAATGAATGCATGTGATGCAAGTTGTGTGGATGTGTCATAAAGAGCGACAGTTTGTATGAGGATTGCCAATTATATGTATGAGCAAGTCAAAGGCATTTAATGATGAAATATCTGCAAGAGGTATGCATGTACGTATATACAATGCATACGTGTGAGTATAGTACATGCACGCGAGATATGTATTCATAATTAGCGTGGGAACCAGGCGTTAACCGGTGCTGTACCAATCATGTTGGCATTTTAAAGAAATCAATTTTTTTTTCTATTTTTTGTGGCAGCCTAAAACACATCTCTACACCCACTAAGGAATGGGGTTGGGGGGAAAATTTAATATTACCTTTCACATAGCTACAACGGCTTAGGCACTATAGAGCAATTTTTTGACAAAAAAATCCCCAAGAAATCCACCTTTTTTTTTTTTTTTCAAAAACTCAAAAAGTTTTTTTTTTTTTTTGGCCAAAAATACTCCCCAGCACTCACTGATGAACCTCTGAAAGTTTGAATAAGATCCATTTGGCCATCTCTGAGAAAAATGGTGACACAAACACACACACACACACACACAACACACACACACACACACACCCTTTATAATACAGACAGATAATTGAGAATTGGAGCTCATTTGTGCATTTATTACTTCCACCAGCGAAGGTGAAGGTTATGTTTTCACCCGTCTGTCTGTGTTTGTGTGCAGGATTGCTCAAAAAAGTTGCGGACGGATTCGGATGAAATTTGGTGGACACGTTGGGTGTGTGACAAGGAGGAATTGATTCAATTTTGGTGAAGACCTGAATCCGGATCCGATAATTTTTTTCAGTGATTATTCACCATTGAGAGATAGGGCTAAACTGATATATAGTACAATATCTCAAAAGGTTGTGAATGGATTCAGATAAAACTTGGTGGACAGGTTGGGTGCATAACACGGATGAATTGATTCGATTTTGGTGAAGATCCAAATCCAGATCTGGAAAGAAGAATTATTTAATTATTTAAGTAATCCTTCACCATTGAGCGATAGGGCCAAAAATGATATATAGCGTATTTCAAAAATGTTTTGGGCCCGATATGTTCTCATGGATCAGGAATTGTGTGGCGGAGGTATGCACTCCACCGAGTACCATTCTATTTATGAATGAAATGTTCGTGACCACATGTATGTGAACATTCTACATATGGAAGGGAGTGCCATTTTTGGCAACACAATTTTGGTTACGAGCGATTCAATTCTGAAGGACATTAGTTGTGGGACTAATCTTCATGGCAGAGGTTTGAAATTTCTGCGTATTTTACAACTTTTATGGGGGACCTTCACCTATCATGGAATATTTTCGATGACTACAGGGCTTCCTTATAACTGTCATTGACCGTCGTACCCGGAAAAGGAATTGTATTTGAATCTTTAATGTCCGCATGATTTGTTGAGTGAAATGTTTCCAACAGCATGAGCGAATGTGCCTGATTCAGCAAGTTTTCTTCACTCAAGTGAGCTCACTTCATTTATTCAGTCTTGTTTGTTTACCTGCACAGGCTTAGTTTTCTTGTTTCATTCATTGTACATGATTCACGAGTAATATTTGCTCACATTTTTTGCGCGTGGCACTTTTATGCCTTCGCAGTCAAAGGCATTATGTTTTCTGGTTGTCCGTCTGTCCGTCACAGATTTTGATTACCCGATAACTTGTGAACCGCTGAAGGGATTTTGACCAAAATTGGTAAAAGTATGCACTGTGATGCAAAAATGAATGGATTCGATTTTGGGTTCAACGGGTCAAAGGTCATGTGGCCTTTGAAAATCATAACTCGAGCTGGAAGCATCTGATGTTTTCTTTCTTGTAATTATCTCTCTTATCTCTTGCGTCTTCTCTCATATGTGACCTTTCATTTTTCACGTGACCTATAATTGGATCAAACCTAACAGTGGGAATGCAGGCAGAGGCTTTATCCATCAACACATTCACGCCAAATTTTATTTTCCAGTTTGAACTTGCATCCAATTGTGTTTTATATGTCGACAGACAATGTAAATGTGCTGATGCTACTTGCGTGCATAGATAGACACAAGTGATGGCATTTTGACAAACAAGCTCTAAGTATAAATGCTCTGAAAATGTCTGCATTATCAATAAGCAATTTATATAAATATAACTCCGTTTAACAAGTAACCATGTGGAGTATCCATTTACACGTTGGTTGATCCCTTTCAGAGTAAATTCCAGTGTTGAGTGACATTAGGTGCAGTGCTTATTTTAAAAAAAAGGAATTACAGTCAATCTCAGTCTTGAAGGACTTGGCTGGAAGGGACACTTCCATGTAGTCTACATGTTTTATGGGGGAAACATTGACTATGAGGGACCATTTTGCATTGGAACAGTATTTTCATTTCTACAAAACGAGAGGTGAGAAGTGTAATATTAATCAAGCTAAAACTGCACGGATATACACCCCAATATGACTTCAGCAGCAAGAGTAGGGCAATATTATGTGCATGATGAATTGTTAACGTCTGTCTATAAATGAAAGCAATCAGTTTTGTGGAAGTTGACCAAGATTTTGCTTATAATGATTGATAAAAGTCACACTGTGACAATTAAAGTCATATCAGACTGAAATATGCAATTTGGTGTCTGTCTCTCTGTCCATCTGTCTTTATGACCATGATGTATTTGGTCATCAGTTATCCAATCTCAACCAAACTTGACAGCAGGACTAAGGGTCATACGATGGAGGTTGTAGTGACTTCATATTTCCACACTCTCCAAGGGGGTTTTCCACCTTGGGCAAAATCTGTGTTAAGGTGTATGTATATCCATGATAAGGTAGCTAATCATGGCATTTTCAAAGGCCTCTTCTAATAACAAAATCAACTAGAATCGCACTCGGTAGAGCGCATACCTCAGCCAGGCTGAAAAGTTTACATTTTTTATCCCAATGATAGGCTGGATCTGGATCCGAACATGAACCAAAATTTAATCGGCTTGTTCTTGTCACCTACCCAACTCATCCACCAAGTTTCGTCCGAATCCATCCACAACTTTTTGAGACATCATGCTATGTATCGTTTTTTGTCCATCTCTAATGAATCACTTAAAAAATAAATAAAAATTCTCGCATCCGGATCCGGATTTGGATCTTCACCAAAATTGAAATGATTCATCCTTATCACCCCCCCCCCCAACCTTTTCACCAAGTTTTGTCCGAATCCACGCACAACTTTTTGAGCCATCATGTTAAAATATATAATTTTTGGCATGATCACTCAATTCAATGGTGAAGAATCACTTTAAAATTCTAGTATCTGGATCCGGATCTTCACGAAAATCGAATCATTTCGTCCTTGTCACATACCCATCCTGTCCAAAACATTCCACAACTTTTTGAAATATCCTGCTGACAGACAAACAGACAACAGACAGTGATAATAGGTCGCCAACCCACTGATAGGCCGTATCTGCTGACCTGAATCAAAATCGAATTGGCTCGTTCTTGTCATCTAACCAAGTCATCCACCAAGTTTTGTCATAATCCATCCACAACATTTTGAAATATCAGGCTATACATCGTTTTTGGCCCCATCTCTGAATGGTGAAGAATTACTTTCAAAATTAAAAAAATTCTCATATCCGGATCTTCACAAAAATCGAATTGATTTGTCTTTGGCATGCACCACCAAACCTGTCCACCAAGTTTCATCAGAATCTGTCCACAACCTTTTGAGATATCCTGCTAACAGCCAAACAGACAGACGGGGTGAAAACATAATGTCCGTCCACCTTCGTGGCAGAGGTAATATCACCACTAATGACAATAGCAAAATATTAATGTTATAATAACATTTTCTCGTTGGACAAACACTGTGCTAACATGCATAAATAGCTTATCGTGGCGTCTCGTGGGGCACCCGTATCGGAAGCAAAAAATATTTTAAACCACAAACACGTATGATTACCTTTTTTTAAACAGTCGCTACTGTTGTTTAAGATGAAACTGAAAGAGAGGAAACCCAACATTCTTGAGGCATTATATGCACAACATAATGTAAAAACAGACCCAAGCCTAGATCTGCTGTAATCTATATAGCACAGAGGATAATAACATGACCCTTCCTGCCACTCCCTTAGGGAGTGGGTGTACTAATTATAATAAATATAGTGCATACAGTAAAATGCTTTAAAAATGAGCGACGGACTGTACCGCCCACCTGTGTCCAACATGACAACAAAGTTTTTGGATGTTTCTGGTGAATAAATAAATAAACATAGTGGAGGGTTTGATATAATTTATCGAATATTGAGACCGGGATGCACACGGCGGTGTTTATACAATTTTCGAAATGAACCGGTTCAGTCGAAGCCAAGATGGAGATTTACCTGTTATGATAAAAGTCATGCAGTGTCAATTTGAATAATATTAGCACCAACGCGATTTTATTCTGCTTCGCTGGACCCATGCTTGGGCCGATTGCTAATTCAGGACCCACGTGAACCCATGAAGTGACCACCATAAACTTCAAAAAACAAGTAAATCTCATTAACATTTAATCTGAAACTGCATTTCAATCATTTACAAGTGCAAACAACCTATTTTAATGATTATGGACCTTATATAAAAAAAACGGATACACTAATTACTCCTGTATTATTGACAAAGATAATTAAAAAACTACTGGGGCACTCTTCGACGTCACGACGTCGCCAGATATGTGTCTGCCCACATTATTTCATCATTATACATACTTGTTCCAACTTTGATTTAAATCGCTGAACCCAGACTGAAAAAACTAAACAATTCTGGCTGCCAGACCATGCATCCAATCAGGTTGAAATTTAAGACGTATTCCACATAACTACGAGATCAAAACTGACGTTTCACATTGCTTGATGAAACGGTTCAAAAGAAATAATTTTTTTAAACATTTTCGACAATCCAATATGGCTGCCAGACCATGTGACCTATTAATTATTCATGAGCACCCTGGTCTGGTATCGCCAAGGCTTGGGGAACATGTGTTTGAAGTTTCCCCTCGCTCTGTCAAGCCGCTCTGGAGAAGATTTTCAAAGATTAAAAAAATTATTATTCTTCAAAAAAAATCATTGCTGCTAAACCATGTGACCTATGACATCATTGGTGGAGAATTTTTGTTCCTCATGGAAAGGCATGCCTGGTGTTGGCTTAATGGTTAGGATGGTGGGCTTGGGATTCTAGGATCCTGAGTTCAAATCCCACTTGTCTGTTGAATTAATACCAGGTGGGGTTGACTCTGCCTGTCATCCTTCTGAGGTTGGCAAAATGAGTGCCAGCATGCTGGTATCCTGTGTCGGAGTGGCGACCCGTCCAGGATTGTGCCCAATAGCCAAGGAGACTGCTTAGGCAGCACCAACGCTCTGCACAGAGTGTGGTCCCAATGGATGGATGGATGGACAGGCGATCATACCTGTAAAGTTTCGCCTCGATCCGTTCAGCCGATTTGGAGAAGAATATTTTTGAAGGTTATTATATTAAAAACAATATGGCTTCCAAACCACATGAACATTGACCTCATCAATTTTGTCCCCTGTACAATTTCACCCAAGATGACCCTCAAACATTTCCAGACTGATTGGATAAAGCATTCGACGTATGTAATTATGACATCATATCGAAGCCACAAATGACATCATCAAAAAAGTTACTTGTTTCCCATGGGGAGTACTTGCCATGTGCCAATTTTCAATTTTTTTCCGCCGAGTGGTTTCAGAAATAGAGCTCAAAAGTTTTTTTTTTCTTTTTTCAAACATGACTGCCACACCACGTGACCTATTACGTCGTAATTGATTAAAACATTGTGCACGAGTAGTCGCATTTATGGTGAAAATTTTGTGTCCATCGGATGAGCGATTGCAGAGAAAACAGAGAAAGTTAGCATGGATGGATAGACGTAAGTACTGACGGACATCCCAAAAACATAATTCCGCTGCCGACTTCGTCAGCGGAGGCATAAAAAAAAATAGTACATGTATTGAGCTATATAGATTATCCTTGAAGAGTATAAATCATTCATAAAGTATACAGTATGTATGCACTCAAATGTGAGTGTAGGGAAATAGATGCAATTTTGAGCAGCGGGACATTTGGACCACTCCGGCTGAGAGATATCCGAAAACAATGATTGTTTTGATTGGTTGTTCGGGCAGCATCAGGCAGTTTTGTTTTGCAATACGTATTACACAAAAACCATCCGTGCCAGGCCCAAAGTTAATCATGGCATACGTAGTTTGTTTGGCCACTGTCAATGACTGTAAAATGGACCAACACATGGTTAAATATTTTACCCAGCAGAACTTGAACTCAATGCCACAAGTATAAAGTTATCAAAACAACAACTTGTGTTTTGGATATAAACGACAAGGAAATTTGCAAGAATGAAGAGCAAGAGGATGGACGATGGCAGGCTTAACACTCTTTACAAGCTGGTAGGCAACGTGGGTGGTCGCTATATAATTGCAAACGAGTCATACAGTTTTTGACGGATCGGGCTGAAAATTTTTGACAAAGAGGTTGATTATAGTACGCATAAAAGCGCGGAAGCCGGTTCTTGATTTTCGAAAAAAAATATATATATTTTCGAATTTTTTCAAAAATTTCAAAGTCACGTTGCTAGGCAACGGTGGCGTCCATAGCAACGGTGCTCAAAAGCACACAACTAGATCCTGGTATGAACCTACCAGTCAAGTTTCATCAAAATCGGTTGACTCCTCTGGCCTCCAGAGTTGTCCATTACATAAAAACAAACAGACAAACATACAGACAGACGGAAAACCTGAGAAAAACGGTAGTCTAGAGACCACCCAACATCCGATATGGGCTGGCCGAATGGCAGAGTCGAGGTACCCACAATCACCTCAAAGCTGGGTTTAGATCTCGACCCAGCTCGAAACTGTCATCCTCATGTTTCGCCAGCAGGACGAGGCATCAACGAGTGCGCCATCCCTTGGATAGATATTAAACTGGAAGTCCCATCTGCTATCGTTAGCTGGATGCTAAACATCCCATGGTGTCTTTCGTGAAGAGTATGCGAGCAATCACCGGCACCTTTGCCAAATTAGAAATGTCTGTTCTAACCTACAGGGGGCACTGCATCAGCAGCACAGCCATTCCCCGCTCTCCACCTATGAAATGATGTGAAACAGCAGCCGTGTGCTGCTATCAGCAGCAATTGTTTCTGATAAGGCTGCTACTTATATGCCAGTATCATCGGTTAATGCCATTTCAGCCTTGCTACAAGAGAAACCCCGAGTGACTAGCAAGTGTGCACCCAACATACAAACATACAGACGCTGGTGAGTGCCTGAGCCAAATTAAGCCAAATCAAAACAAACACATGCTTGTCAGGAAGTCGCAGATGACAACTTAGTATTGTTTAATTTGTGTTGGGAAGACATGATCCAATGTTAAGTGTGTGAGAGGTGTGTGAGTGTGTGAGCGTGCACAACGACTTGCTGATATGACAATAGGATCAGGTTAAATATCTGTGACGTGTGCCAAGAGCAGTAAGGAGTGATGAAGTTTACAACTCAAGGACTTTCACATATTTACTATAAACTCATGACAACTATATGCACAATGTGTCAGTATCTAGTTCCACAATATACAGAGAAGAGAAATGTAGTCCATGTAATTCCCTCCACCACCGAAGATGGAAGGAGGTTATGTTTTCGCCCCTGCCTGTCTGTTTGTTTGTGTACAGGATACCTCAAAAAGTTGTGGACGGATTCGTACGAATCTCGGTGGACACTGGACAGGTTGGGTGTGTGACAAGGACGAATTGATTAGATTTTGTTGAAGATCCAGATCCGGATACACGATTTATTTAATTTTTTTAAAGTGATTCCTCACCATTGAGAGATGGGGCTAAAAACGATATATTTATTGGGCCTGATAAGTTCTATTGGACCAGGCTCGTAAGTGATTGATCCATCGCTGGATCAAACAGTGATGGTCCGGTAAGTCTTTCTTAGGTGGTCAGAATTACCCACGTTTCCACCATATGAGTTACACAAACCGATTCAGAAACATTTCAGAGCATCTCCCACGATCTCGTTGTTGTGCGATAGCCAAATTCTGCCCCGTCGGTCGCTTGCAAATCAAATTCCAGGATATGCAAAGGAACACCTCAAACAAGCCACAGCCCTTTACACAAACATCCCTGTAATGTATTGGGATTCAAGCGTGTCCCTCCTCTGGATACACTAAAAATAACCAGAATTGCTCAATCCCCTCTGTCCTCCACTTTAACCGAAGAACAATCCCTTAGGGTTATCAGCATCCACTGAAATACCTCCCAAACATTTAATAAATGTGTGTGTGTGTGTGTGTGTGTGTGTGTGTGTGTGTGTGTGTGTGTGTGTGTGTGTGTGTGTGTGTGTGTGTGTGTGTGTGTGTTTTTGCGTTGTTGGCTATCTCCACATGTGCGTTTCAGAAGATGGAACGGAATCCTCCGAAGTCTCGAAGTCTCCACCTCCATTTCAGCAACATAGCGGTCACGAATCATGGACCAAGATATGTGAAGTTTTGTTCTCAAAGTTTTGTTCCGAAGACTCTTTTGAGGATCGTCACTGAGCCCCAGACAGATTCCAACTGCAGTTCGTTTGTAGTAATATTCCTCGGGATCGTTTTAAAGTTCTTCTTCATCATTGCCGTTGCTTTTTTTAAAAAAAATTTGACACTCAGCAATTTTGGATCTCTTCAACTTCCAAGATCTTTTCACTTCATTTTTTGAGATCTTGGTATTTGGTAATTTTCTTGATTTCTGCGTTGTTTAGTCCAAAATCACTGGGTACTGATACCTTGATTTGCAACGCCTTCTTTCTTTCTTTTTATTTTAAACCCAAGTACTCTATCCGGTAGCAATGCTTTGTTTTCTGTGTTCACGCTCAATGGGACCATCAGGTCGTACGTAAACATGACTTCTTTGTTTTCAGTGATCGCTTTTGGTTCATAGGTATGTATCTGTATGTGTGTTTTGGCAGTAATTTAGATTTTGAGGTATGTGCACTTATCTTTGGGATGACTAACCTGGCTTCCAATCCCCAAGTTATAAACTGTCACCCGAGTGTTTCACACGCAAGGCTGTTAATATGTGCGTCGTCTGAAGGCGCTGTCACACCTTGACGATTTAGCCAGCAATGGCAACGTATAAAGATGTATGTAAAACGTTGGCGTACGCTGAAATTTTGATGTTTTTAAAAAAAATTTTGGTCGTATTCATAACGTGTTGGTCATATGCATAACATATTAATAACGGGCACAGAACGTTTCGTTGTCTAATAGATAACTTATACCAACGAATGCTTAGCCTGTTGTCGGCGTTCACAACCTATGCCCAACAATAGTTTAACTTAAGCATAGCGCGCTGCACATATCGCCGACGAACTCGTGGCGTAGCCTGGTAAAAACCTGCCGCACGCAGGCATTTAAATCATTTAAATCATGACCGCCTGAGAATTGGAAGTGTCAACCACGCAGTCACACCTTGACGATTTAGCCAGCGTATGCCGACCTCTGAAAAATGTGTCTAAAACGCTGGCACACGTCGAATATGGTATGGGTAAGTTGTGTATACGTTAAGAGCACGCTGAAAAACGATGAAGTACGCTGTCATATTTCGAGGTACGTTTAGTACGTCGTGAAATTTCAAGCATGCTGAAAATTTTACGACGTACTCGCCGTATGGCTCACACGTTCCGCTACGCTGGGAATAAGTTGTAGGCACGATATGCGATCGTTGACACACGTCGACACAAGTTCCTTCTAAGTTACTCATAAGTCGAAACACGTCGAGATAATGTTTAGCATACCCGGAACTTATTTTCTCCGTCAAGGCACATTTTCTTTTTTTCTCCTTGGCTACGTGAAGGCACGTGACGAAATATCTGAAGTTGTTGTTGTTGTTGTTTTTTTATTATTATTTTGTTTTAATCTATCACGAATTTTAAAATATATTCGGACATTTGCTTTTAAGTTTCGACGTCGACGTGACAATATCCTCAAACAGAAAATATTCACAGAGGAGGAACTAAGAATAAGACATGAGTAAACTGAAGAGGCAATCGGACGTGACGTAACGGCACGTGATGAAATATCGGAAGTTATTGTTGTTTTTTTAACGCTGCCAATACGCCATTATACGGTAGCTGTAAATTAGAAACACGTTCAGTAAGTTCTGTCGTCGTCCGGAAGACGTCAATCAAATACGTCAACATACGTCAATATGCGTTGGAGGTACGTTACACATATTTCTAACCTACGAGTAACGTACTTTGAACCTAAGTTTTGGGTACGCTAAGCATTACCTCGACGTGTTTCAACTTATGAGTAAGGCCTAAGTCACATTTGCTCTACAGCGAGGATACGGCGGCCGTACGCCCTCTGAATTGACAGAAACATGTGGCGGCCGCAGAGTTTATGAGGTGGCCTCAGGGGTGGCCCTACGCCGTATGGCTATATTTTACAGGCCGTAAGGTCGCCGTGGAATTATAACGCGAAGTTATAACTTTTTTCATTTCTACGTTCGCCGTAGCAATTCGACAAGCCGAAACAAAAGAAATGGTAAAAAAAAATTAACCCATTCGTTATCATCCATCTGGCCGTACGTTCGCCTTAGGGTCGCCCTGCGGTCGCCTTGCGGGCACCTTGTGTCTGCCTTGAAAATTCTATGGCGGCCGCAGGAAGGCCCTAAGGTCACCATGCGACATCAAATCAAAGACCGTACGGCAACCCCACGTTTTCGGTCTCCACAATTTATAAATACGCAGTGCAGCTCCCCGAAAAATAAAAACATATGTGACTGCTACATTGTGAGACCGTGGAAATACTGCGGCCGCCGTATAATTGCTAATGGCCGTATATTTTGGAGACCCCACGGCCGCCGTGGCAAACGTGACCTAGGCCTAACTTACAAGTAACGTGTGTCGACGTGTGTCAATGATCGCACAACGTGCCTACAACTTATGGCCAGCGTAGCGGAATGTGTGAGTCATACACTGGCATACGTCGTAAAATTTCAAGCATGTTAAAATTTGAGGACAACCGCAAAGTACAACGATGAAAGCCAGCGTACTACGACGTATGGCAGTGTTTTTCAACGTGCTCTTAACGTATACAAAAACTTACCCATAACGTATTCGACGTGTGCCGGCGTTTTAGACAAATTTTTCATAAGTCGGCATATGCTGGCTAAATCGTCAAGGTGTGACAGCGCCTTAACAGAAGGACATTAGCCGTACAGGTCTACCAGCATTGATTGTTGGCGGATGTTAAAGATCCCACTGTGTCTTTGGTAAATATTACACAAGGTATTGATGCCACTTGGAAATTTTTTTTTTACAAATTCCTCTCCAAAACTGCAGGTAGCAAGTGGTCTGGTCTTCTTGGGTTACACTGCATGCTATCTCAGAGTGTTGTTGTTGCTCTGCCAACAACTCCTATAGACCTATACACTAAATAATTTCACTTTACATATGAATAGCAGTATTCAACTGAAAAGGGCAGTCATGATGATGATGATGATGATGATGATGATGATGTACATACTGATACGTATACGTATACATATACGTACGTACATACATACACAGAAAATTCACTGTAAATACTGTACTTTCCTCGGCCTTAACAATTCCATAACCTCCTCACCTATATCTGTCTTTTCCAATGACATATTAAAAGAGCATTGTGACTTCACTTTCCAAGCGTTTCTTCCACATCTTCAATACGAGCTACACACAGATCACGGGTACGGTACATCGGACCCCTCCCAGATAATGAGAAAGGTCAATCAGAATTTTTTTTAAAAGAAAAAAAACTTTTTAAGATAGCAAACGACCAACATTATAAGGGCACCATTAGCCTTACAGGCTGTGGCACCCTTTTGTTTCTGTTCAGATTGTTATTATTATTGGTTCACGAAAAAATATTTTCACGAAAAAATAAGTGACTACTATATTCGTTATTGGTGTGTGTCTGTCTGTCTGTCTGTCTGTCTGTCCCGAGCATAGCTCCGTGGGTTTTGATCCGATCCTGATAAAATTTTGGTGGGAGGTTTATATCATGATCTAGTTGTGTTTTCCTGAGAATGGGCGTGGTACGTCCATTATGGGCAGAGCCACGCCCAAAAACGTGTTTTTAGGGGATAGCCAATTTCAATTTGCATCTTCTCGTAGGGGGTTTGTCGAATCTGGCAGGGGTTTTCAGTATTTGGTTAGCCCAATGGCACCTGCATAGCCCCACAGAGCTCGATTTTTCATTTTCGTCCCAAGGTCAAGGCCACAAGGTCACGAACTTAGAAAATTGCGAATTTTGACATAAAAATCATATGACCGCCTGAACTTTGAGAGCTAGGATGACAATATTTTTATGCATAATCTTAAGGTCATTCCCCACCTAAAGTCTTGAAACCATTTTGCTCTATCACGAACACCTTGCCCGTGGTGCCCCCTTCAAGTTTGTTTTTACGCTGATTTCATCAAAGTATGGATAATCCGAGGAGTGCAAAATGCCATATAGCCTATATGACGTTATATTGTTCCTGGAATGTTCCAGACGAAGTTTTGCACCAAAGGTCATAATCCTTGACCTTTGACCTTTAAAGTTCAGAAAGGTCAAATTTTCAAAGTTGTGGAAATCGAACCGGGTTTTCGACCTTCTTCAACGAACTAACTCCAATAAGCTATAGCACGTATCCTGTTTCCTTATTTTAATGTCCACAACATTGTTTTGTGACCTTTAAAGGTTATGCAAAGGTCACATTTTGAAAGTTGTTGAACGAAACCGGGTTTTCGACATTTTGCAGCTAATAACCTGTCACTCGTACAACATCATGTTGATCATTTTTATAACTTGGTCAAACATGATCACATTGTCTCATCCTTGACTTCTGAAACAATCTACATCATCAAATACCACTCGTGAACCATCGTCGTCTTCAGACTTGTTATTATTATTATTATTATTATTTCAGCATACCATTGCAAAGGAATGAATGGATATGCAAAATGATGTCCACGTGTGGTGAAGCAATGATGGTCACTGATAGAACAAGCTGTGATGTCCATGAAATCTCTATCTTATTGCGATCATCAACATCATATCAAGTAGGGAAATGCCCCGCTGAGTGCGGTGAGAAAGGTGGTGCAATTGCTGTGGCGTCTCTGGTACCCACAGTACCGCAGGAAGTGACGACACTTCTCCCAAGCTCAGTGACTGTGTTTGTCTCATCTAACAGTGTTGTGTTTCGTGTGTGTGTGTGTGTGTGTGTGTGTATGTGTGTGTGTGTGTGTGTATGTGCGCGCGTGCATGCGCTACACTATGAGTCTTAGATCATGTACAATGTGTTTTTTTAATTACCATCATTTTGCTCATAGTGTTAGTTTGAGGTAAGGGATTTTTGGCAGCCAAGCATTTCCTTGATTTCAGCCTCCTCTATGGTGGAATGTGTCTACACAATGGATGTACAAGATTACACGTCTATTTTTGTCTCTCATTTTTAGCTCACCTGGACTTTAATCAGGTGAGCTTATGCAATCGAGCAGTGTCCGTAGGTGAGTGAGTGAGTGAGTGAGTCAGTCAGTCCATAAACACCAGTCATTATCGCTTGAACCAAACACACGATTTGATGAAACTTGGCCATAAGCTTCATATCTGATGCCTAACGAAGTTTTATTGACCGCATCAAAATCTGCGCTCATCAAGGGGGTCTACAGGGTTGTTGTTTTTTTTTACCCACCCCCCCCCCACCCAAAAATAGGTATTTGCTCTCTTCTCCAAAACTGCACACGCAAGGATTGAATAAATACAGCTCCTGTAATTGTTTTTCTGGGTAGAAGCTATCTGTGCTATACAGCATTAGGTTTGCAATTTGTCCATAGTATCAACGATGTGCAAGGACAACTCCAATAAGCTGAGCAACATGGACGCCTGGAATGTCAGCATTATTCGTTAAACACATAATATTCCATATTATTTAAAATATGCTCAAAGTGAATGTATTTGAATGTAAATGACAAATAACACAGGTTAAAATAAAATTATACATGGGGCACTTGAAATCGGTGCATTCATAGAGGTTTTTTATGGGGTGGTTGTGTGCAAAAGAAGGGGTAGGGTGAGGGAGTGGTGGGGAGGGGGGGGGGTTCTACCATAAATTTGGTTGGACTTTGACACCAGGGGCTCAAATCTGAGTGCTGTGAGATGGACAAGTGAAAGAGCCGCTTTTCTTCGTTACAACAATGACTCCGCTTCACTAATCACAAAGGACATTTCCGACGGAGAAATATTTCCTCCTCTCCATGGATGCCAACCGATGTGGATTGTCCGTGCTCGAAACCTTTTAAATGCTGAACATCAAGCAAGGAAGCAGCAAGTACCATATTTTAAAGTCTTTGGTATGACTCGGTCAGGGTTTGAACCACTGACCTCCCAGACTTACAGCGGACGCCAGAACCATTACACGACCGACTCTGGTACCATGTACCAGCTCAGAAACTGACGTTACTGTAGAAACTGAGAAAACGATGTCAAGAAATGGCAAAGCTGCAAAAAAAACCAGAGCCGGACATACATTTACTACATTATGACCTTTCCTCAAAGGTTTAATGCTTTTACTCTACATCTTTTTCACAACACTGATTTTTCTTCCTCCTCGCTATGGACACTTCACTGAAGCTCTGAGTATCATGAGTAAAGGAGTGAAAAGATGTGCTCGTGAAGTGGTTAATAAAACATGCAAGATGAAAAGATTAAGGGAAAGATCTCCTGGTGAAGTTGAAAGAGCCAGGGATTTGGGAAATGGTGAGAGTGGAAAATATGTGTGTATGTGTGTGGGGGTACTTGCGTTGGTGGAGGGTGGGGGGGGGGCATGGGAGGGTAAGTGGATTAATCAATGAAAAGTTGGAAGAGGAAATACCCAGAGGCTTCTGATCCTTTGATAAAACCTCTTTCATCTCTTTAATGTGCAGCTGGTGATGTTAACTTCACCACCAAAGGTGACATTTTCACCCTTTGTTTGTCTGTGAGCAGTATATCTCAAAAAACTGTGGACAGATTAGGACAAAACTTGGTGGGCAGGTTGAACGAGAAGGAATAGATTCGATTTTGGTGAAGATCCGGATCCAGATACAAAAATTGTGATTCTTCACCATTGAGAGATAGGACCATAAACAATATATATCACGACATTTCAAAAGTTGTGAAAGGGTTATGACAAAACTTTGTGAATGAGTTGGGTAGGTGATTAGATCCGCAAGAACAAGCTGATTAGATTTTGGTGAAGATCCAAAGTCCATTTGCCAGAGAAGTAACCATGTTGTCCTCAAAAGTGTATGGTTTTATGGTGGTTTCTTGTTCACAGGCATGCATAGACAAAATTAGCTTGGTTTCCCGGATGGCAACCATGGGGAAATCTGTTATTTTTGCACAAATACAAGATGGCCGTCATCGACCGGGCTGAAAATATAACTTTTTAGGTAATGAACTTAAAATTACACATGAGACATCTTTTCCATATAATTTTGGCACAAGGAATCCATATTTAACCTTATTTTTGTAATTAGAAGTAAATTTGAGGTCAATGTTCGAGTTCCTGGCAATTGTTTGCCGTGTGAGATACATTTTGAATGACAACAAGGTCACTATTCTGACAACTGGACGCTCACATACGACATTAATGCGAGTTACTAATTCGTTGTGTTGTTTTTACAGATATGGCTGATTCAAGGTGCATTCTTCCCGTGTGTCATGGTGGAGGGGAATTGAAGAAATTCACTGATCAAGGGATCAAGACATTGATCCCCTGTGCCAAAGCCCGTGGAGATGAAGAGCTACGTGCAAAACTACAGGACATTGTTGATGGTGGTGGTGATGCTGTTCGCATAGAATGTCACAAATGATGCTACTGTACTTACACAACAAAACAAAAAATTGAGAGACTTCGTAAATCACAGAAAAGAAAAGCTGAAGATGATTGCGTTACAGTGACAACAAGATCTCGCACACAGGCAACAGGCAGTGGTGCGTTTGTTTACAAACGTGACTGCATTTTTTTGTGGCAAAGAATGTTTACCTGTTGATGACAAACATCCAGAAA
This sequence comes from Eptatretus burgeri, assembly GCF_056783735.1. Taxonomy (NCBI): domain Eukaryota; kingdom Metazoa; phylum Chordata; class Myxini; order Myxiniformes; family Myxinidae; genus Eptatretus; species Eptatretus burgeri. Next base: position 24,776,728 of record NC_140972.1, read on the forward strand.
GATGGGATCGTGTTCATCAGTGCATGACTAATGAACGTTTTGACAAGGAAGGTAATCCCATCCCAACTATGAAAGATGCCATCATTTATGCTGCTGAGCAACGTAATGATGAAGTAGCCAGAACGGTCAAGTTACATATTGGATGTTTGGTTGATCTCCCTGTGGCTGAGTGCAAATACCATGTACGCTGTTATAACCGTTTCATGACGGTCCCTAAATTTGCTGATTTGCCAACTGGTGTTGCAGAAGAAAGTGCCCTAAAGAACGTCATAGAGCGCATGAATTGTGACAGGTCAAAGATGTGGAATAGCATTGAACTGCATTCCCTGTACTGTGATCTTGGTGGCAAACTCACTCGACGTGATATGTTGAGCAAACTAACAGACTGCATGAGTAAGGACGTTATGTTAGTTCGGATAGATGGATGTGCTACCATTGTTGGTTTCCGTGAGTCCATTGCTAACCATCTGCAAATGGTTAAAGTGGATGATGCAGATGAGAGGAGTATTGATTCTGTGGTAAGGTAGATCAAGAAGGAGGTATGCTCAGTCAAGTACAACAGTGCCAATTATGACCTCTCAGAATTTACATAAGCCACCACAATCAAGGCAACAAGCCCAACTTTACTGAGGTTGATTTCAGACTTAGCGTCTGGTGGTGAAATGACCAAGAAATCTCTAAGCCTGAGCCAGTCAATTCAAAGTCATGTTGCAGGTACCAGAAATCAGACAACATTAGGACTGCCTGTCAAACTACTGCACCGCCATGGCAGTTCTGATCTTCTAAAGCTCCTTCATGAACATGGGTTCACAACGTCATATGATGAGGTCCTGAGATTCAGGAAATCCGCTGCTCATTTTCTCGGTGACAATGCTCAGCTTCTCCACCAATTCATGGGTTTGAGTAGAACTGTTGGCGTGATTTTTGCCAGGTTTGATAATCTTGATCTGCAAGTGTTCACGCCTAATGGTCGGCGCACTACTCATGTCTTCTCACATGAATTTCAGCAACCCCATCCTGCAGGCATTCTTGAGTATGGGCATGCTCACCCAGGGAAGAGCGACCTTATTATCCCATGACTGTCTAAGAAAGCTGCCCAGTCTAGGACAAGCAGCAGCTAATCAGGGAGTCTTCCTCTGCAGCACTACACTGAGCCATCCAAAGTGAACCCCCCAGCTGTGGATGCAACCTCTGGATTCTCCTACCAAGAAGTGTGTGCCTGGCAAGCTAGTTTAGCTGCTGCACAGGAAAAGGACATGAAGTGGCTCAACACAGTCAGCACACAGGTGAACGCCATGGAATGGGATGGGTTCAACAACCAAGAAGCATTCACCAGTCATGCAGAAAAAAAGCCAGCAAGTACCTACATGTTCGGACCCCTTATTGATGCCAAAGCTTCTCATCCAGACACTGTAGTGACTTCACTGGAGTATCTTCAGAAGTCATTCACTTATAGAAATGACTTATGTCCACATCTCTGTGGATCTCCAGCTCTACATGGTGGCTTGCCAAATCAAGTGGCATGGTGTTGATCGCTTTAAAAATGTGATTCTGAGGCCTGGGATAATGCACACTGTGCAGTCCTTCTGTGGTTGCATTAGCAAACTCATGCGTGGGTCTGGTGTTGAGACTCTCATCAGTTCAGCATTCGGGGGCCTGGCAAGAATCATGAGTGGCAAGTCCTGGGTTCAATCAATCAGAGCCTTCCGGATGGTTTTGACTGGCCTTCTCATTTCCTTCCTCACCACCGGCCCCAAGACATTCCAGGAGTTGTGCAGCTACCTTGAGACATGCAGACAGCACCCAACTGGGAAGCACTGGGTTGATAACTTCATCAAGCATACTCTGCTTGTTCATCAACTTCTGCATAGTGAGAGGGAGGCAGACTTCCTGCTGCAACAGCTAACACATGCTTCCCTACTTCTTTGTTGCGGGTCACCATCACTATGCCCGTTACATCACCCATCACCTTCTGGAGATGCGCTATCTGCTACCACCAGATGCCAAGTCAGAGCTCATATCAGGTGCTTTTGTGCGTCGTCACCAGGAAGGCATTTGGAATGGTGTGAGCTCTGATCAGTTCGGTGAACAAACTGCTATTAGAATTGGCAAGGGTGGCCTCAAGGGTATGACTCTTTCTCCAGAGGAGAGATGGTAGCAGAGTGGATCGATTCCTTTCCTGTCACTGCCTACATCTCAGATACAATGGAGCACATCTACCCTGACTCCTCAAACAAGGACAATGAAGACCAAGTGAGAGAAAAGGACACAAGAATCGGACCGCGTCACAAAAAGGAGGGGAAGAAGAGGAGAGAACTTGATGGAGATGATAGGCGCCGGATTTTACTTGAATTGTCGAATGTGTCTCATCCTCTTGAAAATCACTCACCACATCTGTACAACATTGCCAATGGTCGAATTGCTCCCCGAGAAGCTGAAGTGAATGTTGAGGATTCCCTGGTTATAGGTCAGAAAATGGTTGCAGAGTTCCATGCAACCCATCCAGGTGGATTCCATGCAACCATCTCATGCCCCATCAAGACAATAGAGCACTTACAGAAAGGAGTGAAAATTGGGGACAAGACGATCTTTGATCTGCAAACCATCTTCCTCAGGCTGCTGACTATTGGACAGCAAAGACAAATGGAGCTAGGACCTATCTTCCAGTTTGAGCTCTGCGCAGTACCCCCTCACTGATTGATGAATATGGGTGCTTAAGGAAAGGCAACAAAGCACCACTGGCACACAAACTCTGTGTTCAGGCACAACAGCCTCTGCAACCAGATGTTACCATTGTTGACGCGAGCCAACTTCTCTATCATATTGTCTGGCCTTTCAGGGGAACTGTGTCAGTCTTAGTTGAGTCCATCAAGACAAGGCTGTCTACCATTGCTGGTCAGAAGATCTTGGTCTTTAACAAATATTATGATTTCTGCAAAGCAAGCATATTAAAGCAAAGAATAAAATAAAGAAATTAAAGCAAAAATAAAGTATTAAATAAATAAATTTGCTTTAATTTAATATTATAAATATTATGATGTTTCTGCAAAGGACCATGAACAAGTGAGGCGTGCTGGCATTGGTTCCATCAACTATGACCTCACAATAAACACACCCCTGCCTAGTCGGGACGCCATCCTGAAAAACAAGCAGAACAAGTTGCAGCTGTCCAAGGTTTTGAGTACCTATAACTTTGGTGAAGGAGTTACTGTGGAGAGCCGTAGCCATGGTGCATTCAACCATGATGAAGCAGACATTACAATGATCTCACACCTGCTCATGGCTGCTGAATGTAATGCAAGAGTGATACGTATCCTCTCTGATGATACTGATGTTTTTGTATTGATGGTTTACTGGGTTTACCAGCGCAACATCCAGGCCACAGTGCAGATGGAAAGGTGGGATGGAGCAATTTGGGATATCAACACCACCTGTGACCAGCTTGGCCCCAAGTGTCTGCAGCTTTTGAGAATGCACTACATCACTGGCTCAGATACCACGTCATACCCATACGGCAAGGGCAAAGTGTCAGCCCTGAAGACACTGAGAGCTGGCAACTTCCCTGGTTTGTACTCCGCACTTGGCGAGCTGAACGCAAGCCATGAACAGCTCATGGAAGCAGGGTGGACATTCTTCTGTGCCCTGTATGGTCAGCCAGAAGGTACCACGATGAGTGAGATGAGGTACTATATGTACACAAGGAAGTCTGGCAAGCCCCTCAAGCTCATGGCATTACCTCCAACTGAGATCAATCTCTTCCTACATATTTTGCGTGCACATCTACAGACAGTACTTGCAAAATCAGCTGATCAGCAGGCCCCACCTGAACTTGACATTACAAAATATGGATGGGACATCAGAGATGGAATCCCAGTGCCAGCAACTTCTGCTACTCCACCAGCCCCTTTGGACCTCATGGATGTTGTGCGGTGTGGATGCAAGCAGAGGGGAAGTACTGCAGTACTGCAAGTTGCAGTTGTCACAATGCAAAGATCTCCTGCATGCTATACAGCACTTGTGGTTGCAGTGACAAGTGCTTCAACCCACACAAGACTGTGGAGGACAGTGAAAGTGAAGTGGAAGAAGGGAGTGTCGAAGCAGAACTGGAAAGAGACGAGGATACGGAAGGGGACGAGTACAATGAATGGGAATGAACAATACGTAAGTTGTCTACTCGGCTCTATGTCCTCTGTTCCTAAGATGTCCAATATGATGACATGACAATGTGTATGCTTTCTGATTATCAACATACTGTAGTGAACCATTCATGACTTCACTTTTGCATTGGTGTTGCATCATTTTCAGCAGAAAATAGTCATGGACATTTCATGTGAACCTCTATTTATTCCTGAACGTAAAAAAATAACCCCAAAATTGAATTCCTCATGTCAAAATCATATGGAAAAGAGGTATTACACAGGATTATATGTTGACCGATTAAAAACTTAGCCCCATCGTCTGACCTGTAGCGGCCATCTTGAATTTATGCAAATTACAGGAGTTCCCCAAGGTAGCCACCCTGGCAACCAACCTGAATTTTATTAATGGACCCATGTTAGTCCAAAACAATCATAAAACCATACACTTTCCACATCAACAAGGTTGACAATGGAACTCATAATAACGGCAAATGGACTAGATGGAGATCCGGCCTATCAGTATGGTACAAATCATAAACTATTCAGCCTGGTGGAGATATGTGCTCTACCAAGGCCGTTCTTGCTACTGTTGTATTGGTATTTTATGAAATACCAATCCACGCAATGAAAAATGTGACTTCAAGTTCTCAACTCCCACCCCCTCATAAATCCACAAGTCCTCAATCCCCCTCCCCCTACCATCCCAAACCCCAAGTCCTCAACCACTGCCACCCAACCATAACGTGACAATCTTTTTCCCAAACCAAGCCTTAAACCCCTCTCCACAACTCCTCAGCCCACCTCCCCAAAAATAGCCTCAACCTCCCCCTCCCAACTCTGTCCCATCTTTGCTTCTTCCCACCCCTCGAGCCCCAACTCTGTCCTCACCTCCCCACGCTCCTCCCGCTCACAAAAGCAAACCGGCATTCCCACAACAGAATATTTAACGCTTTCTCCTCCCCTATCATGCTATCACCGACTTCACAGAAACTGTGATCGAAACAGCTCCTCCATGTCATGGCCGGTCATGGTCGCCTGTCCAATTCACAATCCCATGAGTATTTTGGCTGCGAAAAAACAACAGACCGCAGCCTCGATCAGTGAAGCCGGTCGTCACAAGGTCTGTGATGCCTTTCACTCAACATGCTTTGAACTGTCGCTTTGGTCATTTTACACTGAAGGGAAAACTTATAGGGAGGGCATGGCGATTATGAATATGACAGCTCCAAAAATGCTTTCGACTTCACATAGCAGTCATCACCAACATGACAACCGTAGTATATAAAATGGGGGTGAAGTCAGGTGACCTGTCCAACCAATGGGTGAAACTCAAACACACGCATCACTCCTTTTGTAGTTTTGAGCTCTTTTAATTGAAATTATGGTTCATATGCATCCAACTTCAAAACTATTTAAATGTACTCAAGATGCTTTGGATATACAACCTTCCATCAAGGTTTGTGTTCACATTATATCTTGCAAATGCATAGCTGACCAAAATGTAATCGTCGTCCAGTGTGTGTTTCATTATTAGAGAGGCGTAACTGTGCTGCTAATGCAGTGGCACTGTAGATTAGGGCAGGAATTTCGAATTTCACCATAGTAATAGCACACAATATGCCTGGTGTTGGCTTAATGGTTTAGGTGGTGGGCTTAGGATCCAAAGGTCCTGAGTTCAAATCCTGCTTGGTTGTTGAATTAATACCAAGTGGTGTTGACTCAGCCTGTCATCCTTCTGAGGTCGGCAAAATGAGTGCCAGCTTGCTGGTATACTGTGTCGGAGTGGCAACCGGTCCAGGATTGTGCCCAATAGCCAAAGAGACTGCTGAGGCAGCACCAACGCTCTGCAAAGAGTATGGTCCCAATATCCTCCTCCTTGCTGGGATGATTGAGCAATTTGACTATCCTGTGTCAGAGTGGCGACCTGTCAAGGATTGTGCCCAATAGCCCAGGAGACTGCTTCAGCAGTACTGATGCTCTGTACAGAGTATAGTCCACAATGGAATAGCACACAGTGACCTACCTATTTTGAAAAAGCACCGTGGTATATTCAATGAGAATGCCAATTCACGAAGCATACCTTGGCTGTACAACAAGTACTACTGTGTACTGTTTCAAAGACATACCCCATTTCTTTCAATCTTGTACTCCCCACCCCCCTTTCTCCACAAGTCCCACTATCAAACGCAAGTCAAGAACCCCCGTCCCTCACGTTTACCTCCTCCCAAACTCCCTCCCCACTTCTCTCCCCCTCCTCTCTCCCCAATCATCCTCGCTCCTAACCTCACCCCTCCCAGAATGTATAGTGATGTTGGGGGAGGCATTGCTCTCCTTGCCCCCCTTCCTTGCTCACCCCCCACTTTCTCACTCCCCCACACCCTCTTTGCTCCCCCCCTCTAAATATTCCCATCAGCAAAGCAATGGGATGTATTTGCGAGTTAACCATTAACATACATTACAAAAAATGGGGTTTGTATCCTCTTTGTCCAAAAAATTATGAACCATCTTCACTCGTATGTTTTGTTACGATTACAGAGAAATACCATGGTGTTCAACTGACGAGGGTGAAAATTGACTCGATCGATCCGAACGTCCCGCTATCCCATCAATTTGAGATCATATAGCTGAAACGATCATTTGTTTTCTCAGCAAAATCTTCAGGCAAATGACACGGAGAAATAATAATTTTGTCCATGGTGTGCATTTTGTTCCGTCAGTCACCACCGAAGGTGGAAGGAGATTATGCGTTCACCCCTGTTTGCCTGTTTCGTTTTGTGTGGGATATCTCAAAAAGTTGTGGACGAATTCAGATTAAATTTGGAGGGCAGGTTGGAAGTGTGACAAGGACGAAGTGAATAGATTTTGGTGAAGATCCGGATCCGAGAATTTTAATTTTTTTTTTAAGTGATTCTTCACAATTGAGAGATCGGGCCCAAAAACGATATACAGGCATAGCATGATATCTCACAAAATTATTGGGCCCGACACGTTCTACTGGATCAGGCATTGCGTGGCAGAGGTACCGCTCTACCGAGTGCCAAGCTTCTAGATATATACTGTTTCAGGACATTTGCCAGATTATATAATTAACATACTTAACATTCCATGACACTTTGGACTGTAATGTATATTCTGTACTCTACAACATGAGGTGCATCAGTTTCTGGTTCGCTAATTAGAGTGCATTTGCTTTTAATTCACCGTCTTGTTATTATTCTGCATATTTATGCACAAATGTTTGTTTTATTAAACTTTTATTTTGTACTAAGTCTCATTCAAAAATATGATTGAGGGAGCCCAAAGACCCCTTTTTCCCCAGGACCCAGAATACTGTCAGTTCGTCAAATGGACATATTCAAATATTGAAGCGGCTTCACCGCTTAAAAATGATCTCACTCCTCTCTGCAAATGTGCAATCGGGACAAATTCAAAGCCAAAGTACTGTCAAATGGCAAACTGTTGCTGCGTTTGTGCCTGGGGAGTAACTGCTGAAATCTATCTTTCCAGGTTCTTCCCGAAATCTTTGTTCTTTTCACATTCGAATTCTTGCTTTTTATTTTCTTTTACCTCTTTTACTCTTTCTTTATGTATCTGTCGAGAAGTGAATTATTGCAGAAATGTTTTTGTTCGGCTCATTTAGCTGCGCCTGGATGGGTTTGAGGGTTGTGGAGTAGCGGTTGAAATCCGAATCCTATCCAGTCTCATTCAATAATTTATGTTCATGTTCCTCCTGACGACTCCATCTTTGCTCTTTACTTATTTGGGTTCTTTCTGATGACTCTAATGCAGTATTTGGTCTTCCATTTGATTGTCTTCCCATTCATGTTCAAAATATAACATCCAATTTAAATAAGTTGTTCCCTCAATCAAAAACTGGTAAGACAGAAGGAATGACGGACAGGAACCAATTGCTTAACCCCATTTTTCGCTTCACGTGCGCGTGGTAAATAAAAAGTGTTTCCTCAATGTGTGTGACGTCTTAATTCTGCAGGAAGGATCATCTGACAGAGTTGTGTGTTGTTTCAAAGTAGGAGTAAGCGATAATGAAGGAAGATTGAATGACCAGGTCAGGTAATGGCAGGTAGACGTTGGCTGTGATAGATCTACGACCAAATGATATCGGGAAAGTATACTCAGAGGATTTAAAAAAAAGTATAGGATGTTGGGTAGCTGACTGAAAGTAAAGGGGAGTGAGGTAATGTTTTCTAGTATTGTTCCAATAAAAGAGAAGGGAAAAATATTTATAAATAGGAACAGAGGTCAACCTATGGTTGGAAGAATGGTGTAGGCAGCAATGTTTTGCATTTCAGAAGCATTGGAATTACTTTGGGGGAAAAATGTGCGTTTCCAGAATGATGGCCTTATGCTAAATGGAAAGTGGGCAACAAGGTTTGTAGTGGGAATTGAAGAAGGAATTGAGATATTTTTTAGGCTTGAGGAGGGTAGAGAGGCTACAAATAAACAATCTGCTACTGCTGATATGACTGGTAAGGCCAGGCAGCAAAAATATAAATTAGGAAGGGAAAAGTTTTTTTTTTTAATGTTTTATACTGATGTTAGGTGTTTTAATAATAAGATGAAAGAGTTTGAAGCTAAAGTATGTAGCAAGGAGTACAATGTAATTGTAGTTAGTGAGACTTGGTTTAATGAGGAAAGCAATACACGACTTTCCTTCAAAATGACGTAATCCACTCAAGATTGCTGATGCGCATGCACAGAAACCCCTAATGACGAGGTCCATCGGGGTGGCCTGGACCTGAATCGAGCATGCCAGATAAAGATTGCAGCATGAAATGGCTTACAAAGCTTTTAACGACGCCACAAGTACTTAGAAATGTACCTGCGAGAAAGGAGTCTGCCTCTGCACAACTAAAGATTTGGAAAACTTTCTGATCAACTCGCCCAAAAAGTTTTCATCATTCAGTCAGTATGGCAAAACCTCCCAACCATGTTGGCCCATGAAAGGCCCAAGGTTCGTAAATGGGCGGGTTCAAACCAAACCTTCGTGTTTCTTAACACTGATGGGAAGGTGTCTATGACTTGTCGATGCACATGATAAGTTTAAAATGATGGCATTTACGATGAATCATGTTTGAGAGGAGTGGGTGGGGGTGGGAGTGGGAGTTGTGTGGGCTGTGAATGTTGTTATAAATATATATAAATCCATTAAAAAAAAAATATATATATATATATATATATATATATATATATTGTGAGAAAACACATGTTCTTACCAAATTTAGTGTCCTGCCCACAACGTCATGTGACCTTTTTCAGGCTCCCAGGGATTGGTGGGTGTGTCGGCACATGGTGGGTGGACCGCGTCAGAACCGAGGCGCCATTGTTGGCAACAGACGTGGCTCTAAGATCGCGAGTGGAAAAATATATCGAGCGCTCCAAATGGCATGTTTGAATGAGATTTCAAGTGATTTTCAAGACTCTCGACAGCACAATCGCGCTGATCGTTGATTGCTCTGTCTAATGGAATGAGTTAAATCCGGAAGAGTGTGATCGTTATTCCCGGATATCGTTGAGCGGAGCTGTGAGTTGTTCAACCTGTTTTTGGAACTCTATTGTTGCCCAGAGTTCTGGCAGGTTGTTTGTGCTGTGTATTCAATTCTGTTACCAGCCATTTTTGAGATCGAGCCAATAAAATATCGTGCCTACCCCTGGAGGCCGATTTGAAACACAGTGGTGTGTTGTGTTGTTCTCTTTGTCCACACGTGGACTGCTTGAAGCTCGGACATTAACGTCAGTATTCCGTGCTGGAAGATATTAACAGCCGGGATCACGAGAATAAATACATAAATATATTATGTTTGGTTCCAGGTCCACAAGAGAAATGAGAACAGCACTCAGTGGAATGCATACCTCTGCAGGCTGAACAGTTTCCGGTTTGTATCCCAATGATAAGCCAGATCTGCATCTAGATCTAAACTAAAACCTAATCAGCTTGTTTTGGTTTCCATGAATTTGATTTGCATTCAGAAACAGAACAATTATAGTTAACCAATTAAAATTTGCCACTCTTTCATTTAAATGCTGAAAATTATGTTTAAAAGACTTTACTGGCAAATGCAGGTTAAAAGTGCCTTGCAAGCAGAACCGAGTCGCTGAGAAAAAAACACAGTGCATGCATAAAAGGCCTCGTTTAACATTCATATGTCATTTTAAAACCCTGTATTGGAGGATAGGACAAGAAGGCTGCAAGATGTATTGGTGTGATAGCAAAGAGATCCTAAGAGAAGGAGTAACAATCTGGGTTAAAAACAGCATTCCATCACAGGCAAGCGGTGATATTGAGGGAATTAATGTAGAGGATTCTGTGTGTATCAAGATTAAATATCATAAGAAATGTAAGATACTTGCAAGATGCTTTTTCGGGTGCAGGGTGTGAGGGAAGAGTAAGAAAAAAGAGTTGTTGAAGAATTCAAAAGGGCATGTGGTAAGGGAAGTGCATTGGTTATGATAATTTTTTGCAAAAATTTTCATGCCCCAAACATTAACTAAAAGGAAAGAAAATAACAAACAAGTAGCGGTACATTCAAAGTACACCACTCCCATGTCAAATAAAGAAATAAATCCTCCAAGGCGTGACATTGCCGGGGTGCCTTGTGACGCGCTCCAAAATTACCCCTTGCATCCTGTAATCTCGATTTTCATCGTTCTTTCCCATCCCCAACACCTTACACTTGCTCAGGTTAAATTCCATCTGCCAATCTTTTGCCCAATCTATGCAAGTATCAATACTTTCCTGAATCTTATCACAATCCCCTCTGCTATCTACCTCACCTCCAAGCTTTGTGTCATCTGCAAATTTGGAATTGGTCAGGTTCACTATGTTTTTTTCATTCAACATTTTTGGAGATTAGCAAAACTATACATTTTTGGAATCTTCAGAGCATAGGGAATCCAAAAATTTATGTTGGCATTTGCGTAGATACCTGCATGGCCGCCATTTTTGATTTTCAAAATGGCCACAATAAAATACATAATTTGTGCTATCTCGGCTTCAAGTCAACCTAGAAACATAATTAAATAGGCTAATCCTATGTTTTATGGGTCAAGAAAACCACTGGTGGCATAATTAGACTTCTATTCCTAACACTTGCTTCACTTTTAGGATGCTGTCAACAAGATCAAAGCTGCCATACTGAGTCACGGGAATCCCTTCAATGCAGGCGATCAGCTTTACAACTTCAAGACATATGCATATGTTCCCCAAGAGAGTGTCCCACAGATTTTGAATGTCGACAAAAGTGGCCAGAAACTGTATGAAGAGTACGTTGCCGAACGCATCAATGGAGACGTCAGTCTGTGAGCACCAGTCAAGAAGCAGAATAATCCCATGTTCTTGTCAGGAAACAAGAAGAAAACTGTCAAAGTCCGCGACCAATTGGTGGATCTGAAAGAAACAAAAGAACTCTGTGGTCGGTTTATGGTTCTAGCCAGATCGAACCAGGACATTGATCAGAAGAATGCATTCGGGAACTACGACTTTACTCTGACTCCCAGGGCATTGTTTGCCCCAGATGGATCCATCCTTCCATGTAGTGATAAGTCGAAGCTCATACATTGCTTTGAAAAGCTGAAAAAAACCAATGAAACCCATCAAAATGCACAAGCACCAGCATCTGAGGAACATGTTGGTGAAGCAGAAACATCTTCAGCACCCTCTGAGAGTCCAAAAATTGCCATTGTGGTTGGAATGGTGCTCGTCCAACAGATGGCAAAGAAAGCTGGGACAATCAGCACAGTCAAAGATCTTGGCCAGCACTTCAATGACAGGCTCCTGGTATTGACAGCAGATTTCGACGAGGTTATTCTGGTCTTTGACACCTACAAAGCTGACTCATTGAAGCAGAAAACAAGGGAGAAACGACGACAAGGCAAACATCCGATTCAGTACAAGATTGCTGACGACACAAACATTCAACACATACCAATGGGACAGTTCCTATCTCACGAAAAGACGAAAGCTGATCTAACTGAATACCTTGCACAAGCAGTACTCAAGAATAACGCACACTCCCAAAAGTTAGTCATCACATCAGCATCAAGCCACACAAGAAGCAACCGCAACATGCAGTTTGAAGATAACAACCATGAGGAGGCTGATACGTTGATGATCTGTTGAGCAGCAGCTGCATCACAGCGCTGTCCTGAAGCATGGATGGTCTTCTTCAGCCCAGATACCGATGTCTTGGTTCTGTCTGTTGCACACTACGATAAGTTCTGCAAACACACTGCGATATGTATGGTATCATGTACTTTGGAGATTGAGCCAATCTGGAGTGCGCTGGGACGAGACAAGGCAGCAGCGTTACTGGTAGTCCACGCATTCACTGGAGCAGACAATGTTGGAAGATTCTCTGGAGTAGGCAAAACCAAGTGGTTTCAACAGTACATGAAGGTTGACAGGGACATCATCTCAGCACAGATGAAACTGACAGAGGAAAGTGACCTAACACAGGAGGTGGAGGATGCACTGGCCAACTTTGTATGCTTAATGTACTGCCCAAAGGGCATCCGTATAACAAGTATTCCTGACCTAAGGTGGCATCTGTTTTCCAAACATCTGGCAGAAAGCAGCAAGTTACCTCCTACAGTTGGTGCCCTTGAGGAGCACATTGAACGTGTGCACGTACAGAGTAGGGTGTGGCAATGTCTGTTCGACGTGGCAACGTCTGTTCGACCCACTCAAACATGGCTATTATCAGAATGACCATGGTGAGATACTACCTACCACTACAAAGGTTCCACCTGCACCACAGGCCATTGTAGAGTTGGTCAGATGTCAGTGTAAAGCCCATTGTACAACCCAGAGGTGTTCATGCAGGAGACACAACCTGGCTTGCATAGACCTTTGTTTGTGTGGAAGTGACTGTGAAAATGATGCGGACTGTAATGCCGAAAATGACACTCAGGACAGTGATGAAGATCTGTAAAAGCATATTCTTGAATGATATAGACCAAGTAGATCCTGTGTATAGAACTTATAGTTCAACCTGATAACTAACAAAGCTGCTTTCTTGCTTTATAAACCCATACCTATAACTTCAAAGGACTTGTAACATGTATTACGAGGTCCGTCTAAAAAGTAACAGGAATGACTTCACGTCAATTTTATTCCAAAAAATATATTGAAATCACAGCGTGTCCCCTTCAAAAGAGTTTCCCTCCAGTCTCACACACTTGTCCATCCTCTTCTTCCACGCTTCGATGCACCCCGGAAGGCTTCTTCTGGAATCCTCCGGAGCTTCGTCGTCACAGCCCTTTTGATGGCCTCCACATCAGGAAATCGGGTCCCCTTGAGCTTAGGCAATAGGAAAAAAAATCAAAAGGGGCCAAGTCTGATGAATACGGCGGTTTCTCCAGAGTTGGCAAGTTCCTCCCCGCCGAAAACTGTCGGATGCTCAGGGCACTGTGAGCAGGGGCATTGTCATTGTGGAGCACCCAGGCGTTGTTCTCCCACAGATCCCTCCTCTTGTCCTGGACTGATCTCATGAGGTGCCGGAGGATCTCCTTGTACACATATTGATTCACTGTTTGACCCTGTGGTAGAAACTCGAAGTGGACAATGCCCTTGATGTCACAGAACGCGATGAGCATCACCTTGACCTTCGACTTCGACATCCTTGCTTTCTTTGGTCTTGGTGATGCCGGACTTTTCCACTGACGACTCTGCAGTTTGGGCTCGGGATCATATTCGAATATCCACGATTCATCACCAGTAATGACTCTCCCGAGCAGGTCTGGATTGTCCTTGGGGCGCTCGATAACGTCTTGACAGACAGTGACCCTTTGCTGTTTCTGGCCCTCAGACAACAGCTTGGGGACCATCTTTGCGTAAACCTTGCGCATTTCGAGATTTTCAGTGATGATGCTCCAGACAGTGTCCTTGTTTATGGAAAGTTCCTCAGCAATCATCCGCATCGTGAGTCGATGATCTGCACGCACCATCTGCTTCACACGCTCGATGTTGTCCGCCATTCTGCTCGTTGAAGATCTTCCAGACCGTGGATCATCTTCAACCTCCTCCCGTCCCTATTTGAACCTCTTGTGCCATTCAAATGCACATGTATCTGACATTGTTTCTTCCCTGTAGACTTGTCCCGTCCCTATTTGAACCTCTTGTGCCATTCAAATGCACATGTATCTGACATTGTTTCTTCCCTGTAGACTTGCTGCAGCATTGCGAAGGATTCGGAAGGTATTTTGCCAAGCTTGGCAAGAAACTTCAGATTGACTCTCTGCCCCCGACTCATAGCATGACAACTCAGACTGGACAAGGTGTAAATCACGACCTGTAAAAAAAAATCTCACAATGAGCGCAGTCAACTATCACCAATCATACATATTGCTGGAATGTTGCGAAAAACTGTGACGCAACCCATTCATTCAAGTTGTGCAAGTGGAGCACACGGCAGGTTCAGTACCGTTACTTTTTAGATGGACCTCGTATGTAACACTGTTATATCACAAATATAAAAACAATTATTTTCAATTACCTTTGTTTGTTACTTTTCTATAATCCTGGGCTACCATTTTGAGGCCTTTATTGGATTCCTTGATCCAGAAAACATAGGATTAGCATACTTAATTAAGTTTCTAGATTGACTAGAAGCCGAGATAGCGCAAAATATGTATTTTATGGTGGCCATTTTGAAAATCCAAAAAGGCGGCCATGCAGGTGTCTGTGCAAATGCCAACATTGATTTTAGGATTCTCCATGCTCTGATGATTCTAAAAATGTACAGGTTTGTTAATGTCCAAAAATTTTGAACGAAATTATATTTTTTAACATAGTGAACCTGACTAAAAGCTCACTCTTTACCCCATTATCCAAATAATTGAGGTCAATAATGAATAGTAATGATCCAAGTACTGATCCCTGAGTTACCCCACTACTTACATCCTCCCACTAACAGCCACTCTTTGCTTCCCATCACCAAGTCAGTTTACAATCCAATGACCAGCCACTCCACAAACCCTCACTTTGGCTAACAACCTCTGATGTGGTACCTTGTCAAATGCCTTCTTTAAATCTAGATATACTATATCCACTGCCTTTCCCTCATCCACCCAATTACACACTGCTTCATCAAACTCTAAAACATTTGCTAAACAGGAACCACCTTTGGTAAACCCATGCTGACTACCCTTAATTCGTTTGTATTTATTTAAATGGTTCGTCATCTGGTCCTTAATTAATGTCTCCAACACCTTCCCCACAACTGAAGTCAAACTAACAGGTCTATAGTTTCCCAATTCTTGTCGGGATCCTTTCTTAAATAATGATGTTACATTTGCTACTCTCCATTCCTCTGGTACCTGTCCTGACTCCAGTGAACAATTGAAAATTTCCGTTAACATCTCGATTACCTACTCAGCCACTTCGATCAATACTCTCTGGTGCATATTATCTGGTCCAGGAGCTTTCCCTACTCTTATATTTCCTCGCTCTTCCTTTACTTCCTCCACTCCAACCTGAATCTTCTGGAAAAGCCGCTTCTCACCTCCTCGATAGATACTCTCAGCTATTGGCAATTCTCCTGACTGTTCTTGTGTAAAAGTTGAAGAAAAATACCTGTTTAATAAGCCTGCCATCTCACTTTCATCACTAACTACTCTCCCAATGCTATTCCTCAATGGGCCCACACTGATCCTAACCTGTTCTTTTCCCCTGATATACTTGAAGAATGCCTTCTTGTTATGTTTAATATTCTTAGCCATGTCCTTCTCATACTCTCGTTTGGCTTGCCGAGTTATTTTCTTAACTTCCCTCTGTTTACTTCGATAGTGACATAAATCTAACTCCAGTCCTGTTATTTTAAACCTAATAAATACCTTCTGATTCTCCTTAATGGCATTCCTTATGTCACTGCTCAACCACCCTGGCCTCTTTCTGCTTCTAGTTTTACACCTCATTGGAATGTACTTACTCGGCACTTTGTACATTTGCTCCTTGAAGGTTTCCCATTTTTCTGATGCTGATTGTCCTATTGTTAGCTTCTCCCAATCTACATCACCAAATTATCTCCTCATACCCTCAAGGTTTGCCTTCCTGAAATCTAATGGCCTATGCTGAACTCTAACCCTCAACAGAGGTTCCAGAGAAAACATTATTTAATATTTTTCTTAAATCCAATATGGCTGCCAAAACATCTGACATCAATTATTCCTAAACAACCTTGTACACGCATGCCTTGGGGAACATTTATGTGGTTCCCCTTGATCTGTCCAGCTGTTCTGGAGAATTTTTTTTTATAGGTTTTAGGGTAAATGCAATATGGCTGCCAAACCATGTGACTTACGACATCATACATGTGAACCTTTTGTTCCTCGTGGATCATATGTGTAAAGTTTCGCCTCGATCTGTTCAGCCATTTCAGAGAAGAAGATTTTTGCTGGTTTTTAAAATTTTTATTTTTAACAATATGGCTGCCAAATCAAGTGACCAATGACATCATCAAAATATTTTTTGTGGAACATTTTATCCCGAGATGACCCTAAAAATTTTTCATACTGATCGGATATAGCATTCTACATATGCAATCATGATGTCATAACGAAGGCACCTATGACGTCATTAAAAAATCACTCATTCCCCATGAGTACTTGCTATGTGCCAAGTTTCAACTTTTTCCTTGGTGCGGTTTCAGAGATACATAGGTCCAAAGTTTTTCCATCATGGCTGCTACAGCACATGTTCTATGATGTCATAATTATCATTAGAATATTCCACATGAGTAGTCGCACCAATGGCGATAATTTTGTCTCAATCCGACAAGCGGTTGTGGAGAAAAACACGAAAGTTCTGTGTGGACAAACAAACAAACGAACCCAAACGCAATACCATCTCCTTTGGCGTGGATAACAAACGGAGTGAAAACTGAGTACTCCCTTCAGCGCCCGGCGATAATGTCATGCATCGCCGGGATATGGCATTGGGAAGGAGCGGTGTACAATAAAGAGAAGCATGAAAAAGTATATAGAAACACTAAAGAGAAAGGAACACAGATCAAACATACAAAGAAGAACAAGACAGGACCAAGACTTCCGCATGAGGGATTTTAATTTGCCAGGAATAGATTGGGTCCAGGAACAGGGAAAGGGCAGAGCGAACGAGGATATTCTAAATCTTGGACTCGTATAAGTATACGTGCAAATAGGGGCAAGTTAAGAAAATAACTCGGCAAGCCAAAAATAAAATATGAGAAAGATGCTGCCAAGAATATTAAACATAAGAAGAAGGCATTTTTTAAAAGTTCATATGGGGTAACATACATACATACATACATGGGAAGCATGCGCCACGGTGAGTCGTGCGTCCAATTTCCGCACTCCAGGGGCCTCAGTCTGGCCATCCACCAGGCAGATGCCTGGCCCATGCCCATCTTTCAGGGCTAGGATATTCCAGGCACCCACTCGAAAGGACGGCCTCAGGTTAATCCGAGGAGACCGACGTCTGGTAGAAACCTCAGCACCTCCCCGACACATACCACAGTGTGTTTTTCTTAGTGAAGTGTTTTGTAATGGCCGGAGTGAAAATCCTGCCACCAACCTCCTCGGAATGGTAACCAACTGCAGGAGGATGTCCAAAGACACACTTGGCATCAGATGTGGATGGCAATTGGCTCACAAGGAGCTCCTCTGCCCTTTGGAAAGTTTTGTATTTAATCCTGATGGATGTCCATGTCTATATTCTCCACACAAGGGTGATCTAGAGGGGAGAGCCAGTTTAGTCACTGACACTCGACCATGAGCACGTGAGTACGGGTTTTACATCATACATGATACCCATAGCAAGTCACAGATCTGATCTGGCCTGACCTGACAATATATAAATTAATATACGAGGTAAATAACAGGTTAAGACTCAGTGAGGAATAGCACAGAGATTGGTTGGTGATGAATGTGAGATGGTTATTTTGTTACAAATAAAAAAAATAAAAAATGAATAGTTATTTTGCTTCAACAATGATGAAGAAACATTCAGGGGAATTATCAATATTTGAGAGAATTTACATCAGGGATGAATGAGGGCTTTTAAAGGAGATCCAAGTTGGAATAGACGAAGTAAAGAAACAGCTTGAAAAAGTAAGGGATGATAAAGCTCTGAGGCCCGGATAATATCATCCAAGAATATTAAAAGAGGTGGAAGAGCAGAAAAGCGAGATGTTAACGGATATCTTTAAGAGCTCACTGGAGTCAGGACAGGTACCGGAGGATCAGAGATGGGCGAACATGACCATAATTTATTAAGGATCCACAGAGAAATTGGGAACTATAGACCTATTAGCTTGACTTTAGTTGCAGGGAAGATGTTGTAGATGTTAATTAGGGATCTGATAGAGAGCCATTTGAATAATTTCAATGTAATTAAAAGTAGTTAGAACGGATGTACCAAAGGGAGGTCATGTTTAACAAATGTAACTGGATTGGAAACTGACTTGTTGATGGGAAACCAAAAGTGGCTGTGAGTGGGTAAGTGGGATGATGTCTGGATGGGAGGATGTAAAGGCCATGTCACACCTTGACGATTTAGCCAGCGTATGCCGACGTATGAAAAATTTGTCTAAAACGCTGGCACACGTAGAATACGTTATGGGTAAGTTTTGTATACGGTAAGAGCACGCTGAAGCACGCTGGCATACGTCGTAGTACGCCGAGCTCGTCAACAAATTTTAAGCATGCTCAACATTTTTCGATGTATGCCAGCGTATGACTCACACGTTCCACATACGCTGGCCATAAGTTGTAGGCACGTTATGCGATCGTTGACACACGTCGACACACGTTACTTGTAGGTTACTCATAAGTCGAAACACGTCGAGGTAATGTTTAGCGTACCCGAAACGTATTTCTAACCTATGAGTAACGTGCTTTGAACCTATGTGTAACGTATCTCCAACACATATTGATGTATGTAGACGTATTTGACGTCTTCCGGATGACCACAGAGCTTACTGAACGTGTTTCTAACTTACAGCTACTGTATAATGGCGTATTGGCAGCGTTTAAGGGAATTGGTATATAAAAATGGGGTTCACACAGGAGGAACCCGTCAGTGTTCCAGGCTCCATGGCTTTTTTTTTCCTTCGGTATGACGGTGATGTTGACACTTCGATTTCTAGTGCGATTATAATATAATATAATTAATAGGCTGCCGCTCAACGATTTAAATCATAACCGCACTAGACATCGAAGTGTCAACATCACCGTCCTGCCGAAGAAAAGAAAAAAAAAGCCATGGAGTCTGGAACACTGATGGGTTCCTCCTGTGAACCCCATTTTTGTGAACAGCTTGGGTCTCACTGTCAGCCATGATCTCTCTTGGGCAAGCCACATTTCAAAATTGACTTCCAAAGCTAAATGCCAACTGAGCTACTCCATCATGCAAGGTCCTTCCTTGGCACACCTGAGCTACTGCCCACCTGCAAGGCTTTCATCCACAACTCTATGGAGTACTGCTCTCCCTCTGAGCTGGATCCCCTGCCTCACATCTTGCTCAGGTTGATACCGTGGAAAGAAAGGCCTTCAATATGATTGGAATCTCTCGCGATGAAGCCGAGTCTATAGGCCTATCACTTCACCATCGCCAACAGGTCGGTGGTCTCTCCGTCTTCTTCCGCCTCATTTCTGACTTCCACCCTCTGCCCGCTCCATGCTTTGTCTGCAGGATGCACACTGTCAACCAGCAACCCCCTCCTAATGAATCATTTATTCCTCTTTTTCCCAGCTGTGGAACCACCTCCCACACTCTATTCAATCTCAATCTTCCCTCCAGGTCTTCGAGACAGCTGATCACCACCATCTTAAGTCATCTCCCATACAAAATCATGATCTTTTCTGCACCTGTTAAACCACCCCAACATTCCACCACTCCCCAAAATTTTTGCTTATATGTCAATCTTGTCCACCCCCTTGCATTCTCCCCTTCCCCTTGTTTGCCCGTCTCAGTCTACTTTCTCCCTCCGCCTTGCTGTTGGTTTTTCCTTTCCCCTGTTGTTCCCTTCGTTATGTTGTGTACTGATTTGTGCTCAATCCTAACTCTTCCATGAGCCAAGAGCAGAATTTATTATACCCTTTAACATATTCAACTGAAACTTGGTACAAGGCTTTATTATTATAAGTTACAGAACAAGTTTGAGTTTCAAGGCATTTTGTAAATTTTTAAGTTATGCCCTTTTTGGACTTAGAAAATATCACATTAGTAGAGGACATGTATTGGAAAGCAATTCTTGCTCTTGTGACTCATAATTTACATCAATGATTTCGATAATTGGGTTAAGAGTCAGTTTTCAAAATTTGCAGAAGACACAAAACTTGGAGGTAAGGGATACAGCAGAGAGGGGAGTGGTGATCGGATTATGGAAAGTCTGGATAGTTTCATGGATCAAGCAAAAGATTGGCAGATACAGTTTAAAGAAAGAAATGTAAGGTGATGGAGATGGGTAAGAATAATGAAAACAAGCCGGTAGGTGACATGGCTGCTCGCTCTAGATGGAAAGCTGGCCGACGCGACTAGCCGATATTCATGTACATGGTATCAATCAATTTAGCACAATAAATATTATTATCACAGCCCTCTTAGTTTGCGCCCAGAAACCCGCCTTGTGAAATTTCAGGCATGTTTCCAAAGAGACTCTAACAAATGGCAGCCCTGGTAATTCCATTTATCCATTCGCTTAAGATTTTATTTTTTTATTTGATGCTGTTCGACATTCTCCTTGGGCACAAAAAAACAGGTCCCTCAGAGGTCCAGTTTCGAAGGTATTGATTTTTTTGTACAGTCCACAATAAGTGTACGATGTATGATAAAGTATTTTAGCTGTTGCTAAGCAACGGAGGTGTGCATAGCAACCATTCATTTTTGTGTACATGCTCGCCACATTGTACGCATTTCACCCAAGTTTCATCAAAATCAGACTCTCTTAGAGATATTCGCAATTAACCGTTTCTGAAATGTCCGACATGTACTCGCCCAAAACCTATCTCCTCCGCCAAATATTTTTTGTTAGGGCTGCAAATTGGCATGAAGGGAACTAGATAGAATGCGCACACAACTCTACGCTTCGATTTTTTTTTGATTTTTTTTCCGATTTCTTGACCACTTTAAAGGGCCGTTGCTATGCCGTTGCTCGGGCCCGGGGTCCCATATTCGAAAGCACACGATTCCCAGAAATATTGGTCCTACCTACCAAATTTCATTGGAATCGGTTGAGTGGTTTAGCCCCTAGGCTTGACCAAAGTTTCGCGGACAGACGGACAGATGGAAAATGTCCAGAATAAGGGTGCTCTAAGAGCAGCCAATAGTGATTACATGACGCAAGGGTCAGTCTTGGAGCATGTCACACAAGAGAAGGGTTTGGGGGTGGTAATATATACGGGGGGTGGGGGGGTAAGCAAACAGGACAGTGCTCGGCAGATATAGGTATAAAGGAAACGGTGTTTTATGTTGTATTCATAGCAGGATATATGATGAATCGAAAGAGGTAGTGTTAACACTGTATTGGAATTAAGTGATTCCTCATATGGAATATATATTGTGTACATTTTTTATCACTGCAGAGAGGAAAGACATGGCTGCTATGGAGAGGGTTCAGCATCGCGAGACGAGATTCATTCTGGGCCGAGCTGGACGAGACAGAACTTTATACATAAGAAAGAAAGTGACTGCGAATGATCTGATTGAGATGTTTAAGATAATGAAGGGTATGAAGGCACAATGAACAGTGGCAGGAATATCGGCCGCCACCTGAGAGTAAAGACGAGAATTAGGACTTTCACTCAGAGTAGTAAATGCATGGAATCGTCTTCCTGGAAAGATAGTGACACCAGAAATAGTAGATAAGTTAAAATATCACATAGGTACCTCGAAGCATTGAGGATAAAGCGGTACATGGATATTGGAAGCGATAGTACGTAGCTGAGGTATGGATGGGTGATTGTTTACCTATATCATGATTGTGATGTCTGTGAGAGGATCTCCTCAAAAGATGAATGTGTTCTCTGTGTTTGTCAATTCCTCACATTACGACTGTCTTCACCTTGCCTCCTACCCCCAAAAAGAACATCTTTTAGAACTTTAGTAATGCATTTTTTTTATATTATATGTGAGCAAACATCACGTATCGCTTCACTGACGGAAATAAGAAGAGTGGGGTGGGGAGATAATGAGGGGAAGGCAGAGAGATGGGGGAGAGCGGAGAGAGAGGAGAGAGGCAGAGGGGAGAGGGAAAAGAGAGAGAATGAGTGAGGACAGATGGGGGAGTGAGGGAGAAGAGCGACGCCTCACCAGATGTCACTATGCACTCCAGGAGGGGTGAGAGGAGGGGGGCGAGAGAAAGAGAGAGGGAGGGGTGTGGGAACGAGGAAGGGGAGAGCGAGGAAGGAGGGGGAGTTCACGAAGATAATGTTATGTTATGCTTTGTGACACCACACACACACACACACACACACACACACACACACACACACACACACACACACACACACACACACACACACACACACCTCATCAAAGGCAAATGGAGTGTATTTATTGGGAGAAAAATCAAGTCATTAAAGAATAAAATGAGAAATAGTATTGAGTATTGATTGCTTGCAATTAAAATCTGTTCTCATGTCTAACCTTGTTTTATAAATATTGTCGATAAAAAATCGACATTTGTATAATAAATTACAAGTTTGTGGGTTGTGTATTGTAAAACAAAAAGAATGCTTTGTTTGACCGTTTTACACGACACAAGCTTTTTCTTGCCAGAAGCAACACTTTAAGGAAACAGCCGTGATGTACAATTGTATTGTAAAAGTAATTGTTTGCGGTTTAGTGGTAACATGCTCGTATTATCGACCCGTTCAGTGTGTTGCCACCACAGGCCTGTGGTTACACGAGTCGTGAAGCCTGGTCCGACATGTGGTACAAATCTAATGTCAATGAAAATGTACTTTTCTGCACACAATCCTCTCTTCGAACTTCGAAGTAATGCACTTTCATTGCCGTTTTGTGATCACGAGGTGCGTGTACCTATCTCCAACAGGTTCATAGATGTTCACCTCAAATGAGCATTTTTTAGATCCTAGTGGAGGATCTCCAAGTCTTACTCACGTTGTTGTTCTTGTGGACTTTTTTGTTTCACAGCCTACAGTTTTCATCGAAACTTCCTGAAACTTGGCGTATATATGTAAAAATACCCTGCACAGACAGTAACCATGTCCGATTTTGAAAATTCCTCCGAGAAAAAAAGTTATGACGTCAAAATATCTCCGCTAATGGAAATTGCCCAAAAAATTATCTCCGAAACTAGGCAAGCTTTTTAAATTCTGTTTGCGGGAATCGAACGGGGCATTAGCAGAGATGAATTACCGCACATATGATACATCACTATGATGTCATATCAATTTTTATGACGTCATTCCTATTTTTTAACATTTTTTGTTTCACAACCCAGAGTTTTCATCGGATCTTCGTGAAACTTGCCATGTACATGCAGAAAGCCCACGCGCAGGCAGTAACCATCTCCGATTTTGGAAATTCTTCCTAGAAAAAAAGTTGACGTCATAATATCGTCGCTAATGGAAATCGCCGATACCATTATCTCCGAAACGAGGCAAGCTGTTTGAATTTTGTTTACGGGAATCAAGCCGGGCAATGGCACAGATAATTTATCGCAAACCTGATACATCACAATGATGTCATATTCGTTTCTATGATGTCATCATTAAGAGGACGAGGATCTTAGCTCATTTGAGCTTGTTGGAGTGTGTATCGGTATAAACGGGAATTCAGTGTAAATATTCAGTGAGCAGATATCACCGTGGGTGGAGCCAGTGACCATGGCAACCTTGTTCCATTGCACCGGCTAAGATTTCCAATTGTTGTACCTCCGATGTACTTGGGAGTGAGGGTGATATTACGAAAGCTCGGCTGCGAAATGGATTTCGGCACGTTTTGGGCCCACCAGCAGACTGAAGATCACCGAAAAACTTTCCATGCTAACCAACCACCTCCAGGCACCTATCCCTCTCCACATTGCTTCTTTAGCATCAACCCACCCCCTCTCACCATACTCCACATAGCTTTGCTTTTGGCAATTTCCATTCGGTATTTCTCGCAGCATTTCATTCTGGTTTCCATTCCATGATCCTTAGATCAATAGTTTCAGTTTCACTTTTCAACATCAGTTTTGCTTTGGGATATCAGTTTCGATTCATCATTGCAACTTGTGATGTGACACGAAATGGTGCACAAACAAGGTTGTCCAAAACGAATCTTATGTGGATTTGTTTTTTCATATTTTCTGAGGAGTTCCATTCATCCATTGGGACCATGCCCTGTGCAGAGTGTTGGTGCTTTCAAAGCAGTCTCCTTGGCTATTGGACACAATCCTGGATGGGTCACCAACCACTCCAACACAGGATACCAGCAAGCTGTCACTCATTTTTGCCGACCTCGGAAGGATGACAGGCAAAGTCAACCGCACCTGGTATTAATTCAACAGTCGAATGGGATTTGAACTCAGGATCCTCATATCCCAAGCCCCCCACCCTAACCATTAAGCCAACACCAGGTATGTGAGGGGATGAAGTGGTCTTTAGTAGGTTTAAAGATCCAAAGAGTATAATGCATCTAAAGGGTGTTAAGGGTCCAAGTGTGTTAAGGGTGTTAGGGGTCTAAGGGGTCTAAAGGATTGTAAGGGGTGTAATGTGTCTAAAGGTCAAAAAGTTACATTCCAATAGTATGTAACAGAATTAATAGTCATATGCACAGTCCAAATCATGTTGAAGCAGGACTCACAAGTAACTTTTAAAAAACATACACACACCGAGAGGCAGGTGCCATTATTTGCTGCCTTCCTCTCGCTTCAGAAGAAAAGGACTGATGGCTGCATCAAATACATCAGCTTTGAGGGTAGTGAAGAGAGCTGAAAACAGCAGCTTGGATGGGATGAGCTGTGCACAAGGCTCCCAATATCACACCGTTCGACATGTGTTTGTGAAGCGACCTGGCCCGACAGCTTGGTGGGACTTGTTGACCCCATGCTGCTGGGAAGAAGGCTCAAGGTTTAGCAAACTTCCACCTGTTGAGGACGAGAGAAACTGAGCTTTGGGGAAATCGAGTACTGTGCCAAATACAATAACTGAAATGTGAATGAGAAACAGGCCGGGAATGGCACTTTTGATGGAGTAAAGGGCCGTGATGTGAATGAGAACCAGGCTGGGGATGGCAGTTTTGATGGGGTAAAGGTTCATGCAAGTGGAGCCCAGAGTTGAGCCGATCGACATGCGTATACGTCACGGTCTGGCACCTTGCTGGGTTTTTCCAATTCTGTCCGATCAAGGAGGGGTGAGAACGGGGAAGGATGGGACAGAAAGGGAGGAGACTGAGACTGGGCGTACACCGGAGGCCACACAGATCTGCATAGTCGCTGCTTCGGGGATGGAGGGGGAGGAGGAGGTGCAACAGGGAAAAGGAGACAGCCTGGTCTGTGAGTCGTGTTTCTTTGTTGTGGGGAAGACTGATGCTCCAGTACTGTGGAAGGCTCCATTGGGTGCAGCATAAGGAGACAGCTTGGTCCATAAATCACAGTTCCTTGTGCGGAAGATCGATGATTCAGTACTGAGGAAGGCTCTGTTGGGTGCAGCATGGATAAGGAGATGACTTGGTCCAATGATTCGTGGTTCCTTGCTGTGGTGAAGATGAATGCTTCAGGAATAGGGAAGGTTACGTTCACTTTTAGAGACTTCAGAGTGGAGATGCCAACCGGTGGTGGAGGCACGTACACACACATACATGAATCATGATGTATATATAAAACACACATTTATATCGTGTAGCTTCTCAATAAACGGTCAGGGGTGTAATGGTTGGAGCATCTGCCTTGGGTCTGGGAGGTTGGCCATCTGAACCATGGCAGAGTCATTCCAAAGACTTTCAAAATGGTACATGCTGCTTCCTTGGCTGATGTTCAGCATTTACCATTGCACATGCTTGATGGGCCTCATGGCCTCTTGCATTGCGATTCCTTGAAAGGGAACTCCTACTATTATTCTTGTTACTAACAAAGAACCCATCCTCACGGATGGGTTATTCTCCTACATCCTGGTTTATGGGGCGTTTTCTTTACAACTTTCGATGCAGGATCCCTCCATTTACAGGAATATAAATGTTGTGTTTTTGGCAATTCCATCTTCACGATATACGTCGTGCTCAGCAACTCCACTTTGTTGTGTTCTCCTGCAACGGTAATATTAAAACATCTTTGGAATATGGGGGTATTGATTTTTTGTTTTTAACTGCCTAAAAGCTTCCTGGGCACACCCAGAGTACAACTACCAGTTTTCAACTCATTCCATTCAGTGGATGAGGAATGCATAAAAGCTAAACAACCAAAAAAAAAAACAAGGAGTGACAGACAAAAACATAGAAAAAAAAGAGACAATTCGCGAATTATACAGCGATATCCACACGATTCCTGCAGACATACATACACAGTGTGTGTGTGTATATATATATATATATATATATATATATATATATATATATATATATATATATATACATAATATATATATATATATATACATAATATATATATATATATATACATAATATATATACATAATATATATCACCGGGTGATTTCAAAGCTCTATGAAACAGAGAAAATTCGACTTTTTGAGTCGCAAAAAAAAAGGAGGCCAAATGATTGAAACTTTTAACCCAGTGAACAAATGATGTAGTTAACTGGTTTATATCGAGAGATTTTTTTTTTACCCACAGTATATCCCTACAATAACTCACACGCACTCTCTCGTGTACAGCCTTGTGGCTGCTGGTCACATCATTGGTCCGGAATGCGGCTATGCCGCTGATGCAGTGCCCCTATTACCAGTACACTGGTGCTCATTTCACCAACCTCAGAAGGATGATCGGCTGAGTCAACCTCACCTGGTGTTAATTCAGTGGCCAATGGGGCTCAAATTCAGGACCCTAAGATCCCAAGCCAGCCACCCTAGCCACGAAGCCAACGCCAGGCTTTTTCGTCTGTTTACTGCAAAGCTCACTGAACCAGGAGGCAAAAGAAAAGTATTAACAAGGAATAAATGTTCTATTTAACCCAGCATGCATCTAATATATATCTTAGAAGCACCCGCTCCCTACGGGAGTGGCCGGGGAGGGGGGGGGGGTATGTTATTATCCTTATTCAAACGTGTAATTCAAAATACCTCACTGCACTGGAAAACGTGGGGACAGGAATACTTGTCCTGTAAAAAGGGTGAAGACATATAATACCCTCCCCCACTTGGAGTGGTGCTACACAATACACATATTTACATGGAGAATTTGCATTCCCACCAAGACCACCAGCAAAGATAGAAACACCCCTATGCACTAATTGGGAGAAATTAGTGCATCATCCATCAAGTTTTGTCATAACTCATCCATCACGTTTTGAAATATAGTGCTGGACATCGCCTTTTGCCCTATCTCTCAATTGTGAAGAATCACTTTTAAAAATGGAACATGACACCCCACACAATGTTCAAGGAAGTCATATACTTCATTTTAAAGAAAATAATGGTTTTAAATATCGGTTAAAAAAAATCTGGAAGTTTGGCGCTATTAAATCAGTCTCACACATTACACTGATGCACTGCACAGGATGTAATAATACATCGAGTCGCAGTTTATGAAATAGAGGCTTTATTGATCACCATAGAACACTGCATCAATCGGCATCATGCTTACGTAGGCATATTGGCGAAATGGCTATGTGTGAGTCTTCGTCACCCCGATACTGTCCCTCTCACATGCCATGCCCTCTCATGCTATATATCGATATATAGCATGGTTCTTGGAAGTATTATGAAGGTGATTTGTGTTCTACAGTGTTAAAGTATATAATTCAATTAAAATAATGGTTTAAAGGGGTTTAAAGGCATACTGTCATGGCCAAAAATATTGGCACCCTTGTACTTTTTTCAAATAATGCACCATTTCTTCCAGAAAATTGCTGAAATTAAAAAGAATATTTTGGTATCCACATATGTATTTCTTTGGTTTGCAGTGGAACAAAACCAAAAAAGCTGAAAAAAATTAAACCTTAGCTTATTCCACACAGAAATCCTAAAATGGCCTGGACATATTATTGGCACCTTTTAGAAGTTAGAAATAATTACATTTCAAGCAGGTGATTCTCCTTTACTTTGGAATTGAACTCAACTGTGGCGAGTTGCAGGTGCCTGCAATATAAAAAAAAATCACTCATTCATCCAGTTTGAATAGAGTAAAAGAGTCATTCTGCTGTTTTGTGTCACTGTGTGTACCACAATGAGCATGGAGAAAAGAAAGAAAACCAGAGAATTGTCTGAGGAGGTCAAACACAAGTTTGTAGCCAAGAATGGACAATCTCAAGGCTATAAGTCCATCTCCAGAGACCTTGATGTTCCTGTGTATACCATACACAATGTTATCAGGAAGTTTAATGCCCATGGCATGGTAGCCAACCTCCCTGGATGTGGCCACAAGAGAAAACTTGATCGAAGATTGCAGTGAAGGATTGTTCGAATGGTGGAGAAAGCACCTCGATCAACTGGCAAACAGGTTTAAGCTGACCTTCAGTCACAAGGTATGACAGTTTCAACTCACACTAACCATCGTAAACTCGATGAAAGGGGGTTCTATGGTAGGAGACCCAGGAACACCCCACTGCTAAGAGAGAGACATAAGAAAGCCCAACTGGAGTTTGCCAAAACACACCTGAACAAGTCAAAATCCTTCTGGTAGAATGTCCTGTGGACAGATGAGACTAAATTAGAGATTTTTGGTAAAGCACATCATCTCTGTTTACAAGAAACAAAATGAAGCCTTCAAAGAAAAGAACACCTTCCCTACAGTCAAACATGGAGGAGGTTCAGTGATGTTTTGGGGTTTCTGTGTTGCCTCTGGCACTGGGTGCCTTGAATGTGTGCATGGTATCAGGAAATCAGGAGATTACTTAGGCATTTTGGAGAGCAATGTTCAACCCAATGTCAGAAAGCTGGGTCTCCGTCGAAGGTCATGGATCTTGAAGCAGGGCAATGACCCCAAACACACTTCAAAAATAACCCAGGAATGATTCAAGACAAAACATTGGACTGTTCTGAAGTGGCCAGCATTGAGTCCAGATCTAAATCCCATTGAACACCTGTGGGGAGATTTGCAAACAGCAGTTGGGAGAAGGCACCCTTCACATCTGGGAGAACTGGAGCAGTTTGCACAAGAAGAGTGGGCCAAACTGTCACGAGATAATTGTAGGAAGCTCATCCATGGGCTATAGGAAGTGCTTGACTGCAGTTATTTTGTCCAAAGGCTGTGCTACCAAATATTAAGTTGAGGGTGCAATAATTTTGTCAATACCATTTCTATTTATTTTCTGATTTAAATGGATATATATTAAGTTCTCGATCAAAAACAAAGGTTCTGTAATATTAACGGTGAAATAAAGAATTGTGGAGACCAAGTACTTTTGTCAATTTTAACTTATATTTCGAGAAAATTGTCAGTTATTTGAAAAAAGTACAAGGGTGCCAATATTTTTGGCTATGACAGTATAAATATATTCATTCTGTGTTTAACTGCCCTATTACATCACCCCATTTAACATGTTATATTCGTTCTTCGTGCCTGTTGTTTGAATCCTTTACAATCAAGAAGCATATGTGAAAATATTGTTGTGGGCTGGGGGTTGGTGGCGAGAACGACCACTAGGTGGAGAAAGTTTGCGTCGTCTCCTACCAAACTCCCAGGAATTGTAGGCCGTCACTCGGATAACTCCGTGAGCCGGCGGGTCGTTTAACCAACCGTGGTCGCCAATATTTCAACCGCGTAGCGTAGGGTCTATTTGTCTATAACGAATTTACGTAATTAACTACGCGATTTCCACTACCGGGGAAACCACGCCCTCGGCACGTCTTGCTCGAACCGGGTCACTCTACCAACTGTGGTAGAGTTCCAACTACCGACTACCAGCTCCGGTTCGGGTGCAGCTGAGTGGAAACTGCCAAAGCCATGCCGGCTGGAATGAAGGGATTATCGGGGATAAAACCCCGCCTAAACTCAGATCTGAACCATGCTGAACCAATTCAAGAAAGGACGGAAATGAACTGGGGACATTTCTAACAAGTTTTATTTACAGTAAAAGACAAAGACAAGACTTAACGCGAATATGCAAGCAGTATTTACAATGTTCCAAAAACACTTATTCAGTTCTACTTACCAGACGGGCCCACACGCAGACACACGCACAAATGAAAAGAAACCCCGAGTTCTTTATTGGACCCTCGCAGCCGTGGAGAGAGACAAGCTGGGGGTCAGAGTTCGGTGGTGTCCCTGACCATCGGAGGAAGGGCCTGCTCCACGATGCAGCACCTGACAAAGGTCGTTTGGTCCGGTCCCCAGTCACACGCAGGGACTCGTGGTTCGTGGCGGAGCTCGGGTGGTGAACAATCGGGGTCCACAGAGGGAGGTCAGGGTCGCTCTGTCCTTCTTTAAAACTCCTCGTCGCAGCCACCGTGAATCTCCAGAACCCCGTACAGCCACCGTGAAACAAGGTGGCTGTACAGCTTACAGCCATCAGCCATCTGACTGCTTACAGCCATCGTGAAAACAAACTCGACCCGTTACAGCCACCGTGAAAGCAAACTCGACCTGTTACAGCCACCGTGAAAGCAAACTCGACCTGTTACAGCCACCGTGAAAGCAAACTCGACCTGTTACAGCCACCGTGAAAGCAAACTCGACCGGACCCTTTTTACAGAGAGTCTCGGAGATTTATTAGCCTCTCTCCACGGGGAGGGGCCCTTGGCGAAAATGCACCTCGCTGTCTGCCTCTGATTGGACAGGGTCCTCCGGCCCACCTTTCCGGGGTGGGGCCTCGGCCCCTGCCAAGAGACCCCAGTTACTCCTCCACATGGCTTCGCTCTCGACGAGTGTCAGCGCCGTGAAGGTCATCGACAAGAGTTACAACGTTTGTGGGAGCCGAGAACTGGAACCGCGAGACCCCCTCTCGGCAAGTCAAGGTACGAGCAGCCAGCGGGTGGTGATGGAGCGTGATGGGCCGAAGGGGTCATGCAGATGGGATGGTTTATTAGATGTAATAACCTACCTAAAAAGAAATCGCAACGCACGCCTTTGATTCTCCAACTAGACAAAAGGAAGGGGATCTGACTACACACATACTTAACGACATAACTGACTTTTGGGACATCTGTATGTTGAATGCAAATGGTTTCCAGATCCGTAACAATATCAAGTCTCCTTTAGAAATATTTCCAAAAAGTCATTTTGTGCTTTGAAATGTTAACCGTGATGCTATTTAGCAAATTTGATTTGTTGGCCAAATTTTTTTTTCATATCTCTCCATACTATGACATCATCAAGACGGTCCCAAATTTTGGCAATTTATATTCCACTTGCACTTGTTTCCAATCAAAATAAAAATTTTCTTTTGCTAATATTTATCAGTTTGGCTCTAAAATTCAATATAAACTTATCTGCAGGATGACATTTCAGCCTTAACAGAGGGAGGGCACTTTTTTTGGGGGGGGGGGGAGTGAAGGGGGGGAGGTAATTGTGAAAAATGTGTTGTCCCATGTGTCTAAAACAAATTTCAGTGTGTGGAAAAGTTGCGCGCACACACACACACACACACACACACACACACACACACACACACACACACACACACACACACACACACACACACACACACACACACACACACACACACACCTGTATTAGTTAAAGTAATGACAGAATGGCTTATTAGGGAATCTTTCCGAGTGTCTTGAATCGACGATTCTGAATGGGAGGCCAAGTTGTACCACGTGCTGTCAAATATGCGAATGGGCCTAAATGTACAACTGAACACAGCATCCAACTAATACGCTTCAACCGACAGTTTATATTGAGAGTGAATTGGTGGGAGAAGTTTATTTTTTATTTCATTACTTTGACCAATGTTTCATTTTTTTCTCCAAAGTTTGACAATTTTGTGTGTAGGTGTATTTTAACACGCTGTCATTACTACTCTGTGAAACTAATTTTTTTTTATATATTTCAATACGATGAAGCTCACCATACCTGACTATCTGGAAGTCCTTCGAGACACCTGATAACAACGGATAAGTGTATTTGCAGAGAGAGAGAGAGAGAGAGAGAGAGAGAGAGAGAGAGAGAGAGAGAGAGAGAGAGAGAGAGAGAGAGAGAGAGAGAGAGAGAAAAAGGATTTATTTTCGGTTGAAAGTGAGAAATATCTGGAGATAATTGCACAGTATTGCAACAGCTGGGTTGTGATTGGTCAATACAGTTCAACAAAACCCTGAATAGAGTTCACTAAATTATTGCTTCTTCGTCATCAACAACAAACCGATACCATAGAACATGCTGTCAAAATCTCTGTAGTGGTTACAAATTACAAAGGGCTCAAGCAAAGTATGCATCAGATTTATCTACCCAAAGCCCAAACAAAAGGAGAGGCAGAAAAAGCATCCTAAGTTTAGATGATCAGCCATCAGTGTTGAAGGCAAGAAAACTCTTTGATCAGGATCAGTGTGTTTTCTGTCAATAAATCAATGAACATGGTTCTACTCAGTTACACAAAATTCAAACTGAAGTCATGGTAAGAAAATTTACTGAGATAAAAACAGCTTGCAAATGTGACGTCTGTGCAAGGTTGGCTTTACTTGTTGAAAGCATTGATAGGATGGTATGCTTTCAAGGGCACTGATAATACAGGGGCATTTACTACTAAAGGTGTAGCCAGCCATGTAAAGTGTTTTCTTGAAGCAGATGACGATATACTGGATGTGTTCGCTGTTTTTGGAGTTTCACCAGAAATACCTCCAGCCATACACAGACAGATGGAGCAATATATTTGCCCGTTATATAAGGTCCGTGACATAATTGCGGATGATGTGAAGTCATTGTGTTGGATGCTGTTTTCAAGTGAAGGAAATGAAGGACGACAACATCCCCCTAATTTTGGCACACCGATTCCACACACTGGAGGGGCTTACCATATTGCACTCGTTTGGAAATCATCAAAGACACCTTGTCCAACAATCCCTGCTGCCACAAACTATTATTGGAAGAGGGAGGACATCAAGCTGAAGCCAGTCTTTTGTACATACCCTCTCACTCCTGAAGATATCTTGCAACATTGAAAATGTAACTGTAAGACTCATAAGAAGAATTCCTGTGGTTGCCAAAAAATGGTCTTGTGTGCTCAAATGGTTGTGGAGAATATTGTGCGAACAAGAAAAAAGAACCCTTGGACCTTGAAGTGCACTTTTACTGAAGATTATCGTGTGCTCTGATGTTTGCGGTTGCAGAGAACATTATGTGATAGAGAAAGAAGAAGCCTTTAACCTTGAAGAGGACTTTGAGTAAAGATTATAGTTGACTCTTTGAGTTTGACTGTTACATTCAGTAAGTTAGCATCTGACACATAATTGATGTAAACGTCAGGGGATTAACTAAAGCTGAGATGCTGTGGTTTCAGTGCCCTCCCCGATAACTTTGGGGAAACAACAATATAATCATAATGGGGAAATTTTGTGCGACATCATCAAGATCATCTCATCAAGGCAATGCTCTTTTAATTGGCACATTTTCAACGTGTATCTCAAAAAAACAGCTCTACCTCTGGTGCCAAAATACGTAGCTTAGCAACCCACAAATCAACGTTATCTCACTTTCTTAAAAAAGACAATTGTGAATGGTACATTGAATTTTGGGTGAATTTTTAATGTCATCACTTTGCCAAAAAAAGAATGGTTTTTTTTCAGGCAACAAGCTTAATCTGTTCAATAACATGTCAACTTTTAGTTAAAAGTGAAAACTCACTTTTGGCAAAATATATAAAGTAGATTACATATGCTCCCTGACTATTACAAACATCCTTAAAAACAGTAAGTTTCATGTTTGGATTGATTTAAAAAATTGTTTTACTGCCAGGCAGGCAGACAGAGTAAAAATATTATCTCACTCCTCTCTGCATATGTGCGATTGGGACAAATTCAAAGCCAAGGGCACGGTAAAACGAGGAAACTTGTCTTCCTATTCATGTTCCAATTCATATTCAAAATGTACCATTCAATTAAAAAAATTGTTCCTCATTCATAAACTGATAAGATGGATAGACAGACGGAAATGAAGCAATTGCTTAACCCCGCTTTTAGCTTCACGTGCACGGGGTAATTAAAAAATTATTGTATGCAAATGTTCCCCCAAATGGAATAAATTTGTCCATGAAACACACCCAAACTGTCCACCAAGTTTTGGCCGAATCAGTCCATAACCTTCTGAGATATTCTGCTCACAGACAAACAGACAGAAATGAAAATATAACCTCCATCCAACTTTGATGGTGGAGGTAAATGTATGAATATATTTACACTACATGGCCAAAAGTATGTGGACACTGCTTCTAATTAGTGGATTCGACTATTTCAGCCACACCCATTGCTGAAAGGTGTATAAAAATCAAGCACACTGCCATGCAATCTCCATCGACAAACATTGGTCGTAGAATGGGCTGGACTGAAGAACAGTGACTTTAAACGTGGCACTGTCATTGGATGCCACCTTTCCAACAAGTGAGTTCATTAAATTTCTGCCCTGATAGAGCTGCCCTGGTCAACTATAAGTGCTATTTTTGTGAAGTGGAAACGTCTAGGAGCAACAACAGCTCAACCGTGAAGTGGTCGGCCACACAAGTTCACAGAACGACACTGCCGAGTGCTGAAGCACGCAGCGTGGAAAAATCGTCTGTCGTCGTCAGTTGCAACACTCACTATTGAGTTTCAAACCGACTCTGGAAGGAACGACAGCACAAACACTGTTCGTCTGAGAGCGACATGAAATGGGTTTCCAAGGCCAAGCAGCACACAAAGGCCGAAGATCACTATGCACAATTCCAAGCGCAGCTGGAGTAGTCTAAAGCTCACTGCCATTGGACTCTGGAGCAGTGGAAATGCATTCTCTGGAGTGATAAATCACGCTTCACCATCTGGCAGTCCGACGGACGAATCTGAGTTTGGCGAATGCCAGGAGAACGCTACCTGCCCGAATGCACAATGCCAACTGTAAGGTTTCGTGGACGAGGAATAATGGTTTGGGGCTGTTTTTCATGGTTCCGGCTCGGCCCCTTAGTTCAAGTGAAGGGAAATCTTAATGCCACAGCATACAATGACATTCTAAAATCTAGATGATTCTGTGCTTCCAAATGTGTTCCAACAGTTTGGGGAAGGCCCTTTCCTGTTTCAGCATGACAATGCCCCCATGCACAAAGCAAGGTTCAAGCAGAAATGGTTTGTGGAGATCGGTGTGGAAGAACTTGACTGGCCTGCACAGAGTCCTGACCTCAACCCCAAACATCTTTGGGATGAATTAGAACGACTGCGAGCCAGACCTAATCGCCCAACACCAGTGCCTGACGTCATTAATGCTCTTGTTGCTGAATGGAAGCAAATCCCCACAGCAATGTTCCAACATCGAGTGGAAAGCCTTCCCAGAAGAGTGGAGGCTGTTGTAGCAGCAAAGGCAGGGGATTGGGGGGTGGGACCAACTCCATATTAATGCCCATGATTTTGAAATGAGATGTTGGATGAGCAGGTGTTCACATACTTTTGGCCATGTCGTGTATAATGGCCCTCGCAGTGTATAATGGCCCTCGCAGCCTCCCACTCCCAAAAATGATTCATTGTAAATATTATCATTTTGAAAACGTACCCTGCACATTCACAAGCCCCAGATATGAACCTCCCATTTATATCTTGGGCTTGTGAATGTGTGGGGTAAGTTTTAAATGTGTTGTGTTAAGAAGTGTGAAGAAGCAACAAACCAGATACGGCATCTTTCTCCAGGAAGTCTGCATATATGTTGGGAATGACGGCATTCTCTTTCCAATTGCAGACATCCATTAAATAGATCACCATGCCTGCCATGTTCACACGATGTAACCTCACAAGGTTCAAAGTCCACTCACTGACAGGGATGATCGGAAAGGTCGGCTAGAACGCGCACATCCACAGGCCTTGCACGGGTCCATAATCGAAAGTTTTTAGATATCAACTTTTTTGGAGAGTTGATCATAAATTTCTCCAAATCTTTCATTATGCAGAGACATGCTGTTCTCAAGTACTTTTCCAAGTATTTTCAGCTTCTTTTAGAAGCTTTGTGAGCCATCTTAGGCAACAATCCTAATCTGGCGTGCAAGATAAACGTTCCCTGCCCCAACGACCATTGTGGCTGGAGGATTTTGGGGGAGATTAAATCACTTTTGAAAGTCATGTATTACCATGACTAGGTCTAGACCTTTAGACCATTGGACCTCTAAAGTCCATTTAGACCTTCACAGAAAACTGAGATCTTAAATTTGCAACCAATGACCTTTCATTTGATAAATCCTTCCATTTATTTATAAACCAACAAATAGCACCTGTTGCTTCGATGACAGGAATACTGAGAGGGTGGAGAAAAAGATGGGGGAGAGAGTGAGGAGGTGGTGTAAAGAGAGAAGAGGGCGGGAGGAAGGAAAGAGGAAGGAGGGAGGGAGAGTGAGTAGGGGTGGGGAAAGGGAAGGCAGATGTGCGGTGGAGCATTAATTATGATCCATAGTGTCTCATCAAAATAATTCTGCAAAATGATGAAGAGGTTGGTGGCATGATTTGCACTCCGGCCACCATAAATCACTTCATTCCGCAAACATTCCAAAAACAAAAATAAATCTGAAAACCCACTCCGTGGGATTACCTCCTGTGCAGCAGCTGTGCAAAAAATAATTTCCAAAAAGAAAAGAAAAGAAAAAAAGATAGCGCCAGCGAACAATACCGCTGAGGTTGTTTGCATTGATCAAATAATCCCGGAGTACTTGACTGAATCGGGAATTTATTTTTTAATATATAATTTTTTTCGTTGCCCGATTTGAACGAAACTTGATATTGTGCGTCAATGTGAAAAAAAAAAACGGAGAAAAGAAAGTCGAAGAAATTATTGTGCGTAATCTTCTAAACACAATTTTATTTATGAATGAACACGGAAGTATTAGATCAAAATTGCGATGTTTATTTTATGCTTAAAAATAAATCGTTCTTTGTCTACACTAAATGTTTGAGGTTTTTAAATAAATCATTTCAAGAAAAAAAACAAGATAGCTCCAGTGAACTATACTGCTGAGGTTGTTTGCATTGATTAAATACTCCCAAAGAGTACTTGATTGAATCGGGAATTGATTTTTTAGAATTTTTTTGTTGCCCGATTTGAACGAACCTTGATACTGCACACCGCAGGAGAATGCTGAGTAAGGTGGCCCTAAAATTATTGCGCTATCATGTACCGTTTTGGCTGTATTTCAGGAACATACATACATACAAACATACAAGATGAGAGTTTTAGTAATATATAGATTCTGGAATGATGTCCAAGGCATGAGGCAGCCTTTTCCACCTCCATCAAACAGGTGTTAGTTGAATGACTTTCTCATGGAAGAATGGTGCCGCATCCCTCCTATAGAATTCCAGACGCTGGTGGACTCCTATGCCATGGCGCATACAGGTCGGACGTGGTGGCCCGACACTCTATTAAGTGACTTTACATTGGTATTTGCATGTTTTTGTCCACTATCTGTATATATGACACATACAGTATATGAGCTTGTTCCTCAGCAACATTCTTTGGTGAGCTCCGATGCCCGCCTTTTTTGAGAGCGCACGGGTCATCATGGTAACCGTGTGCCAGTGGGGCGGGGTGAACTTGGGGCAGACGGCACCCCGCGGAGACGGCCCGGAGATATAAAAACGAGCGAGAGGTACGTTCAGCAGAGAAAAAGTGTAAAGAGAAAAGCGTGAGGGGAGAAAAGCGCGAGGGGAGAAAAGCGCGAGGGGAGAAAAGCGCGAGGGGAGAAAAGCGCGAGGGGAGAAAAGCGCGAGGGGAGAAAAGAGGAGAGAAAAGCGTGAGGAGAGAAAAGCGTGAGGAGAGAAAAGAGGAGAGAAAAGCGTGAGGAGAGAAAAGAGGAGAGAAAAGCGTGAGGAGAGAAAAGAGGAGAGAAAAGCGTGAGGAGAGAAAAGCGAAAGAGGAAAAAGAAAGCGAAAGGAGAGAGGAAAAAGCAAAGGGTGAGAGAAGTGAGCGAGAAGTGGGTGTCTGACCAGCACCAACGAGACAATTCGTCTTTCCCAGTGCTTCGTCAAGTGAGCGTGTGGTGTGCATGTGGGTGTGAGCAGCGCCACCAAGTGAGGCACGGGTCGATCACCAACAACACCAGGGTCTAAACCCGCGACAGACGATCTCGGTGCCCTCCAGACTTTGACTGGCATTCAAGGTTGCCCTGAAAGAGGGTGCACGGCAAAGCTGGGTGCTGGCGACGGACATGACACGCACACACGCATTTCAGGACGTTTTCGCTTCACGGACGACTTTCTGGTCAGCGTGACGATTCTTCCCCCCCCCCCTCCCCCTGAATGATCTGCTGGGTACCCTTGTCTGTGTTTAGCTGTAAGTAAATCAACCCGAGATAAGCATCTGCTCTTTGTCTCTTTCCTGGCATTTTGATTGATTTTGCTTTGAAATTCTTTATTTACGTCAGCAAATAAAAAGTTGTTTTTATTTATTTATTATATTATTAATAAATTATTTGTTGACTTCCAACCTGTCCACGTTTGTCCTTTCCTTCCATTGGTTTAGCATTGTTCGAACCAAGATAGACTGGGAGGTAATTACCACAGATTTGACCAAAAAATAGTCGGCACGCACCAGCGGTTAAAAGGCTCGGTCGCCCTAATTAAAATCCAATCGAGATAACATTGGTGCTTTGCCGAGGGTGCGCTCCCCGCTCAGGTGACCACGTGACCTCTAGTTAAACGGAATAATTAGACGGTGAACACTGGAACCTGACGCTGATCCTTGACTGGGTGGCGTTCATGGTTCTAAAACAACCCACCGTACCGCAACGTTAATTGTGAGCGGTGGCCCCAGGTCCGGCTCTACCGATAACAACCGAGGATTAATCCCCCTGAGTGACAAGCTAGTGTCTCGGTACCCATGGCCGCAACAATATATATGTACACATATATAATATATACACACAATATATGTGATATATACAAGATATGTATATAAATACTTGACCGGTCAAAAGTTTTTGAACACCACCATTTTTCAGTTTTTCTTGAAATTTAAGCAGTTCAAGTCTCGTGAATCACGTGAAATGGTACAAAGCTAAGCGGTAAACTGCCAGAGGTTAAAAAAAAGTTAAGGTTACCAAAAACTGAAAAATAATGTAAATTTCAGAGTTGTTAAAAAGGCCCTTTTCAGGGAACAAGTAATAGGTTAGCAACTGCAGCTGTTCTGCAGCAATGGGAGTAAATTAAGCCTTGAAAGTTGATGCAAACAATTCCTGCAGGTGTCCCAACTTTTGTTGATTAGTTACAAACCCTCTGTATAAAAGCAGTGTTGGAAAAGACTGTGTTTCTGCACCCTCTGAAGCATTATTTGGACAATATTGCACTGCAGGAAGTAGTATATTGCTATCATAATGGTGAGAAAAAGACAATTAACAAAGGAAGACAGAGAGACCATAATAACCCTTAAAAGTGTAGGTCTTTCCTTTAGAGACATTGTAAAGAAAGCCAAGGTGTCAGTGAGTACAGTTTCTTACACCATCAAAAGGCAATTGGAAACTGGAGGAAACCGACAGGAAGAGGTCTGGCAGACCCAAAGCCACAACACAATCAGAAGACAAGTTTCTGAGAGTCAACAGCTTACGTGATAGACGGCTCACAGGACAGCAGTTTCAAGCACAGCTTAACACTGGTCAATGTAAGGAAGTCTCAACTTCAACTGTAAATAGAAGACTTCGAGCTGCAGGTTTGACAGGTCAAGTGGCAGTAAGAAAGCCATTGATAAGATGGCAAAATAAGAAAAAGAGGCTTGCTTGGGCCATGAAGCACAAGTGGACTAATGAAAACTGGAAGAAGGTATTATGGACCGATGAATCAAAATTAGAAATCTTCAGTTCATCACGCAGGATTTTTGTACACCGTTGAGTAGGTGAAAGGATGGTTCCTCAGTGTGCGACACCAACTGTCAAACATCGAGGAGAAAGCATGGTGAGCTAGGGCTCTTTTGCTGGATCCAGAGTCGGTGACGTGCACAGAGTGACTGGCACCCTGAACCAAAAGGGCAACCACAGCATTTTGCATTGCCATGCAATACTCTGTGGTATATGCCAAGTTGGTCAGGGTTTCATCCTACAGCAAGATAACGACCAAAAACTTAACTCCAGGCTATATTAGAACTACCATAGAAGAAAAGATCAAGACGGTAGGCTTTAAATCATGGAATGGTCAGCACAGTCTCCAGACTTAAACCCCATATAGCTGGTTTGGTATGAAATGGACAGAAGGGTGAAAAGCAAAGCAACCTACAAGTGCAACATATTTGTGGGAACTTCTGCAACAGTGTTTGGAAGAACTTTCCAAACAATATTTTATTTCCATTGCAGAAAGAATCCCACGAGTATGTTCTGCTCTTTTATCTGCAAAAGGTGGATACTTTTATGAGGCAAAAATTTCGATTAAATTTTGTTCAACAAAACGATTCCATGATTTCTTTTTGTATCTGCAATTGTATACTTTGTTCTATGCTTTCATTTCAGAGCACATTGAAACATTAAACTGCTTAAATTTCAGTAAAAACTAGAAAAATGGGAGTGTTCTAAAACTCCTGACCGGTAGAGTAATAATATTGTCGCGAATTCGCGCCCGCCGGCGTGCAAAAGGCCACGTGACTCGAATCGCGACACGTTGCCCACCGGACGGACAATTCTGTCGTGACCCTCTCGGACTAACGCCGGGAGCAAATCACGGGTGTGCCTTTCGGCCTCACCACGATCATGCCAATCGGCCACCCGCGTGGGATAGGGTTGTTCGCCAAACTCGACCTACCTAAGTACCCACGCGGAGGGTAGACCGGGCGATCGCACCTCGCCGCAGGTCGACTCCGGACACGGGCCGCTTAAGCGATCCGTTCCGTACTATCGGGATAATCGAGCGGTGTTATCGTCGGCCTCGACGGTTACAATTAATTATCGGGCGTATTAAGCCGACTACCAACCCTTTATGTGAAGCAAGATGGAGATTCAATTAAAGAAAAGACGAAGCGAAACGGGAAAAACAGTTCAACATGAAGCACATTTATTCCACGGCACACGGAGAGCACACATATACAGCCAAACAGAATGCACATATATCAAATGCTACAAAAGAAACAATGACGCAGAGATACTACCGACTACGCGAGCACACGGCAACACTTAAACAGTTTTACTTCACAGACGGCGCCGACACACATTTACTCAAAAGCAAAAGAAAAGGCCACCCTCAAAGACAAGGGGGCAGACGGGGCCTGTGGGCCAATATTTGCGCGGGACCTGAAGGAGCGGTCAGGTCCGCGAGACCGGGTGGGTCCTACCCGCGTCTTCGTGATGAGCC
Source organism: Eptatretus burgeri (assembly GCF_056783735.1). NCBI lineage: Eukaryota > Metazoa > Chordata > Myxini > Myxiniformes > Myxinidae > Eptatretus > Eptatretus burgeri. The sequence goes on from NC_140972.1 coordinate 24,818,409, forward strand.
GCAAATGTGGCAGCGGTGCCCCGACTTCGTGCTCCTTCGCGGGTTTCGTTGGCACAGCTTGGAGTGGGGTGGGAACGGGGACCCCTTTTCGCACTATCTCAGCGCGGGGGAAAAAAGCGGGCGAATTGTTGATGCTCTGGGAAAAGTATAGCTGGCTTGCTTGGGTCCCATGACGAGCGATTCCACCGCGACCTCGTCGCCGACCGCCGTCTTCCTTGCCTCGAACCCGAGCTCCTCGGACTCTTCCCCCAATTCTCCTCAGCCGACTGCCGAAAACCACCGGGACGCCCTCGCCTCCCGACTCCGCTCCGCTCTTCCAAACTGACTCTCCCCAGATTCGCCTTGCGCTCGGCGCTTTATAGGCCGGCAGGAGAACCCATATGCAAATTTCCGGATCCGGATGAGCTCGGGGGCGGAGTCACGCTCGCCCATTGGAAGGAGAAAAAGGGGCGTGAATCTCCCCTGATCCTAGAATTTGCATATCTCGATTCCACACAGACGCGCCTGGAGGCGGGGCCAAACCGCGCCGCGCTTGCTGATTGGACGGATCAGAAGTGGGCGTGTAGCATTCCTGATCCGAATTCTCCTCGGAAAGGCCGCATTTTGCACTCGCGGCTCGGCGCGTATCTTGTATGAGCCCAGGACAGCCCGACGCTCGGTGCTCACAGGTGGTGCGGGAATGGCCGCAGAAGGAGAGAGGTGAAGGTGGTGGAGGGTTTATGGTGGTGGTTTATGGCCATGGTGCCGTTTGGAATGGCGGTGATGCGATGTTTGCGGGAGCGAGTTGTGAAGGTAAAGATTGTGGCTGTTGGCGTTGTTGTTGTTGTGTGATGGTTGGAGCGTGGTTGGTTCAAAATAAAGATAGAACATAAAAACGGCCATCTCATAGCGTCGCAGCCCGAATGAATCACATTTATTCCCTCTAAACAACGGGTTTGGGGCTAACTACACATGTACTTACAGAGATATCTCACCTACGGGACCTGAATGGTGGTTTGCGAATTTCCACAACAATATAATATAATATAATATATAATATTTTCTATTGTCGCGGTGCCGGCAATTCAGGTTAATCCCCCCGATCCAAATTATGGTGACGGGTGGTTAACACCGCTAGCCCAGATAGCCGAGCAATTTTCCTTCGGAGGTAGACACGTTGATCCTCGGAGATTAGAACGCGCGCAGGAGGGGTGGAACACAATGGAGGCAAAGATGGATGTACAGGGGTGTTTATACTCGAACCCCACACGAAATACACAGACACAGCAACTTAAAATAATCGTGGAATTTAATGAAAATAGACAAATATTTACAAGGAAAAATAACTCAGAATGTAGTAATGCGTGAGGTAACTTAAGCCGGAAGTCGAGGTGCCTCCACACAGATTTAAATACAGACAAGGGGGGTAACAAAATAAAAGAAAATCATCCTTTTATTCTGGCACTTAGCTAGTCCAGAGATAGTCTTGATGGAACTTGGAATCGAGGCGTTTCCTCCTGCAAGTGTAGATGCACGCAAAATGGCACCGATCCGCTCTCTCGCAGTGGGAACGTTCGTCAGGCAATTTGTGAGCGTTATTGAAGACCAAAGCTCAGAGAACCCGTTCGGCTTGTTCGTGCGTCGATCGTCCTCACCGACACACTGTTTGACATACACGAGACTCCGGGGTCCGTCTCTCATGACCCAACCAAGAGCCGATGGCCAACGCCTTGCTCAGTAAGCGAGCCAATTCGCTTCACCATGAATACGAGAATCGTGCTGTCTTCTTCATACATCGCAGGAAAGCCAGCCGTGAAACCCTGTTCTCACATGCCATCTCGCTATGTTCTTTCTTGACTGCGTGTGTCCCTCACTACGAACTCATCCAACAACGCCACACACCTCTTCGCTTCTCTATCTTTCCTTGACATCACACCGAACAACCGTTCCACCTCCAGGGCGTGGCTTGCTCGCATGAAACACGGGAAGGTGGGGCGTATGTCTGTTCGGCACACCTGGCTCGCTTGTTTTTATGGTTGTTATAAAAGCGTAACTCCATCATTGTTGGTTTGTAATACAAAAACAAAGGGAAGAGTCACAGGAAGCAATTACATACTGGTGGAACTTATCCTTAAACCCTATCTAATTAAGACCGCACCACCCCCCCCCCCCCCCGAATGGTGACATGTAACACTTGAGCTCACAGTTTCCCTACTTAATTACATTGAGATGTCTCCTACACGTCCACGGACCAAACAACTCCATTCAATCCGAACTTTCCTCTTGCGTTCCTCACCTACCCCCACAACCGTAACAAAATATATGTAAATATAGAAATATATATATATATATATATATATATATATATATATATATATATATATATATATATATATATATATATATATATATATATATATATATATATATATATATATAAACCAATATATTCAGACAACGCAGGTTGCACTGGCTCGGCCACGTGTGCCGGATGGAGGACGGCCGCATACTGAAGGATATCCTTTATGGCGAGCTAGCCTCTGGCAAAAGATCTGTCGGCCGTCCCCAGCTGCGCGACAAGGATGTCTGCAAGCGTGACATGAAAGCTCTGAATATCAACACTGAGAGCTGGGAGGACATAGCAGCTGACCGCAGCAGATGGTGCAGCGTGCTCCAAAGACAACTCAAAGCAGGAGAGGAAAAGATCCTGAATCTGCCTGAAGAAAAGAGAGCCAGACAAAAGGCGCACTCCTGTGGAGACAACCCTGCGACCACCCACACCTGCACCCGATGCGGCAGAGACTGCCACTCCCGAATCGGATTGATCAGCCATGGCCGACACTGTTTCAGCCGTGACGCCACCACGGCCTCAAACGACAACTGGGGCGCATCAACATCCATTGTCGACATCGACCGACGGAGGCCTAATATGTATATATATATATATATATATATATACCTTCTTCTTCTTTTTCTTTCGGCTGCTCCCGTTAGGGGTCGCCACAGCAGATCATCTGTATGATCCGCATAGTGATTTGGCACATGTTTTACGCTGGATGCCCTTCCTGACGCAACCCTGGTCGCCTCTTACGACACAGGGATATGGTACACCTATTTTAACCGGGGTATACACCGGCCCAGTACAATGGTACTCATTTCGCCGACCTTGGAAGGATGACAGGCTGAGTCAACCCCCTGATGTATTAATTAAGTGGCTCAACGGGGCTTGAACTCAGGACCTTTTGGATCCCAAGCCGCTGCCCTAACCACTGCGCCAACACCAGGCTTGCCTACTATATATATATATATATATATATATATATATATATATATATATATATATATATATATATATATATATATATATATATATATATATATATATATATATATATATATATATATATATATATATATATATATATATATATATATATATATATATATATACACACACACATACATACAAGTACTGTATAATGTACACACACCCAACCCTGCTGTCATCCACTTCTCCCCTCTGCATACGTAATAAATAGATAACCCAAATATTCCGATGTACAACAAAAATTGTTCACTCTTGACCTTGCGCTTCTTTGTTGTCTTGCGTATTTTCTTCTGCTTAATCAAATTGCAATTTTTTCATCTCTTCTGTGGCATTTTTATCTTGCCAAAATGAAATTTTTGCAAGATATGTTAGTCAGCTTGTATGTTTTTTTTTTTGTTTTTTTTTTGTTTGTCTGTAATCACGTATAAAAAATTCTGCAGAGCACAGTTATCATTGGAAATTTTTGTAACTTCGCATATCAGAGGACTATAGAGGTCCCTTTCAGTGCACAAAATTTTGAAGGTCAAGGTCAAAGGTCAAGGTCACTTTGTCACAAATCAGGGGAGTCGACGAAACCCTTATTTTTTGAGTAATTTTGATCGGATCGTCTTCAAACTTCATGGGAATATAGTTCATGGTCTGGCGCTCAGCTGATTAATTTTTGGTGGCGATTGGCCTTGACCTTCATGGTTAGCGCCTCAGGTCAAACATATTTGACCCCAAGGTCAAATTTTCAAGTTTTAGGAACCATATCCTGTAGTACCTCAAATTGAACACCTCGATGAGTGCTTTCTAGATATGTCAAGCTTGAGACATTATGACGTCATTTGGTGACGTTATGAGGCAAACGCATATTTTTCATGGTTACTCTGTAGAACGATTCTCATCGGAATCTCTCGTAGGCAGATATTCCTCAAGGAGTCGCTCCTGGTGGATAGCAGCTATGTTCACCTCAGTGTGACCTTAAAGAAGTCAGACGTGGTCACCTTTTGGCAAGATACGGGTCCCCCTGCGGGTGACATTGGTTTATTTTATTTTTATTTTATTTTTTATTTTGTATACTCTTTGCAGAGCGTTGGTGCTGCCAAATCACTTTCTCAGTGAGGGTTATACTGGATGGTTTGTCATTACCTTCCAGGTGTTGTTTGTCTGTGCTCTATCCATCTATATGCTGAGCATCAAGCAAGGAAGGAGCACATACCATTCTTTAAAGTCTTTGGTATGACTCGGCCAGGGTTTGAACCACTGACCTCCCTGACTCAGAACGGACGCTCTAACCATGACACCACCGAGGCTGGTTCTTGTGGTTTACAACTTCATTATTTACTTGAATGTGATCCACATAAACGTTACTCTTCACATTCCTTTGAATTCAGTCATATGTTATCTTTCATAAAACAAATTTGAATTGTCAACCCAGGAACCAAAAATCAAAGTTCAAGTGTTTTTAAGACTCAAATGTAAAGGCTCAAAGTAGTTCATACGGGAGTTCATGTTCCATATTTCTTTTCTTGGCCTACGAGGATGGAATCTCTACCGTGACTTATTATCGGACATTTATATCAGGGGGAGTACGCATCGATGGTAAGTGCTCGGTTCAAAAGACTTCATTTAGCTACACTTGGCACAAAGCACGACGTGGATCTCTCATCTGCATGGTATGTGGTTAACAATGGAGGGCCTGTTCCACATGGATGCCCTGATGAAGGTCGCACTATGTCGTCGAAACGTCAGACTGCCTTCTTGCCGAGTGTTTTAAAAATACTTCAACTCGATTCTGCCATCTTGTTAATATTTTTTTTCTCAACTCCATCATATTTTGTGCAAGTCTGAACATACGTAGATATATATATATATATATATATATATATATATATATATATATATATATATATATATATATATATATATATATATATATATATACATATATATACTAAACTAATATTTTACATTGGCATTAGATAAATTCATTTGCTGATACTCCAAATATTCTTCTTGATTCTTTAAAAGCTACAATTATTCCCACATTCTTGTGGGGTGAGCCAGTGGAAGTTTTTCACCCAGGTCTTTCACGAACCATCTGGCCAGACCTGACGTTCGATTAAGGTAGTTAGGGCAGGAATTTGGAATTCGGCCATGGTGTCAGCATTAGTTCCCCTACTCCTCGCGATGGACACTGTGGAATCTTTAAAGTCCAACAACTAATGTTGACAGAGAGGACACCCAGCTTGCTTAGCATCCGAGGGACGACACACACATTGATGAATCACCCTGCCTGTGAAACACCGGGATGACAGTTTATATCTGGGTCGAGATTCAAACCCAGGCTCGTGTACATACCTATTAGGCCATCCGGCCAACCCTGAATGCCCCAAGTATAAAACGTAATATAAATACAAGGATAAATAGTACACATAAAAATAAAAGTAAATAAAATATAGGGCTGATAAACTTACCAAATTTCAACACAGCATTACTGTAAGCTTACATGTTCAAAACAATGAATCAAAGTGGGGTTCACGTTTAAGAACACAGCTATGCAAACCACATTTCAAGGATATCTCACTCAGCAGGAGGCCAAAAGGCCCATCATGCCAATGCCACAACCCCACCAACCAGCGCTAACCCAATCACTCAATCAACAAGTACACTCATTCTCCAACTGACCACCACATCCACACCACAAACCCAATCACCCAATCCATGAACACACTATCCCTCCACAGAACAAACCACACCCACACCATAATCCCAATCCAACCCGACATCCACTAAATGAGAAGGGGAGAGGCAAGCAGTGGGGAGAGGACAGGGGTAAAGATACGTGACAGATAGGACATCAACAATCACATTTATAGGGACATCGGTATGGTTTGTTTGAGATTTTTCACATCAATCATTATAAAGTAAAACTGAAGTACGTTTCAATTTCAATCTTTAAAAAAATAAAGCAAACCGTTTGACAGATTACAAAAAAACAGCAAAAATGTAAACTGAGACTTCGGCTCATTTTGTGTGAGTTTTAGCAAACAAACAAAGTTAAAGAGCTCATGGACATGTCCCAAAGGTTCCCACCCATCGACAATGGTGTGTTTCCTATGGCGCGCGAAGTGCACGCGTTCGAACAATAATAAAAATGCGGGAAAATACAGCAGCGTCCTGTAAGGAAATCGTTATTACATCGTTGGGATCATGCTTACGTCGTCGTTGCACTGCCGCTGGGGTCACACTCGTGTGTCATTGTCAGACCATTGCCGGGATCATGCTTACGTCATTGTCTGACGATTGGCAGGATCAACTTTACAATCATTGCTCGACCATACAGTATATTATGGATCATGATTACATCATCGTTGCACCATCCTGAGCATCATGTGCATGCCATTCTTCCACCTCCACCTGCTTTGTTGCATTATCAACGTCACCAGCAGTAAATTATCTGAGTCAACAGCACAGTGGAATGACCAAAAACGTCAAGACTTTCGGGTAACTCAACAGCATGAAAGGGGACCTGGAAGTACACACATCCCATGCGAAGGAAATGGCGATGAATAATTGAGCGATATCCAATGTGATTTCTCACAAGGTTATGATCAACAACTGGAGTCAATTTTATGCTATAAGGGGCTCTGGTGAACAATACAATCACGATAATGCTCTCTACGGTATTTTGGACCGATGGGTTGAACAAAACAACCAAGTTAACAAAACAAAAACTGCATTTTGGGGCTTTTGCACAAACTAATTCAAGCTGAAAAGAAGAACGGCACTCGGTACAGCGCATACCTCCGCTAGGCTGAACAGTTTACGTTTTGTATCCCACTGATACGCTGGATCTGAATCCGGACCTGAACCAAAATCTAATAAACTAATTCTTGTCACCCAACCAACTCATCCACAACTTTTTGAGATATCATACTATATATCATTTTTGGCCCCATCTCTCAATAGTGAAGAATCACTTAGAAAATGCTAGTATCTGGATCCAGATTTGGATCTTCACCAAAATCTAATCAATTCGTCCTTGTCGGACACCCATCCTGTCCACCAAGTTTCGTCGGAATCCTTCCACAAGTTTTTGAAATATCATGCTATACAGTGCATCGTTTTTGGTTCCATCTCTCGATGGTGAAGAAACACTTGCAAGATTAAAAATAAAAACTTTTAGTATTCGGATCCGGATTCGGATGTTCACCGAAATCGAATTCATTAGTCCTTGTCACACACATACACACACACACACAACATGTACACCAAGTTTCATCTGAAATGATCCATAACTATTTGAGATATCCTGCTCATAGACAGACAGACAGACAGACAAAGTTTTTTTTGGGGGGGGGGGGGTGGGCAAGTCTCACTTCGACTAAGTATTTGGGGCAGGAATTTGGAATTTGTTCAGGGTGACGATGATATCTCGCCAAATATTTGCGAAGAACACCACGAGATATTTAACATATACCGACTAATGCCAGCAGATGAGATGCCAGTCTGATGTCCATCAGAGAGACGACACACACTGATGAATCACCCTGCCCGAGGAACACCGGAATGAGAGTTTATAGGTGGGATTTAAACCCAGGCTAGACAGCTCAGAGGAGAGTGTGCGCATGTCCAGGGCATCCTGCCGAACCGAACTCAAGATACTTGTACATTGAAACGTAAATAACGTTTGCGTTTGTTGGACTATTGCGATCATCATGGCCAGGGGAACTTTACGAACGGATCTTTCACCATCAGCACCGCTTCCAACACACGTGGGCGGTTAAAGCAACACGCATCACGACAACACAGTACTCCTCGCCACCTGACCTTGATACTGGAGCGGCTCGTCTGCGTCTCAGCTTCGGTGCTGAACGAATCGAGCCCTCTGCGGTTCATCCTTGCCACGGCCGCATGTGCAGGACACGCGACGGACAGTCCGGGACACGCCGGTTCGGACACCGACAATGACAGCGAAGTGTCCTTCTTGATGAACAGCCCATGAACGGCCGTGGCAGCGACTCCAGCCTGGGACACGCTGGCAGTCTGGTGCGGGGATGTGGAATCGTCCGACTCTCGGCAGTAGATGACCCCGCTCTGCGAGACATGAATACTGGGGGCACACCCCATTCCAGAGGTGTTGGCGAGGTGGGTAATGTGCAAGGTAAGGGGTGGCGCTCAAGCAGGTTAGGAGGAATAAATAAATTAAAAGACGATGACAAGTTGAAAAGAAGAAAGGGCGGTAGATGTGCAGAGGTTTGCAGGAAAGCCACAAAAAGGGGGTCGACGAGTTGAGGGTCAAGAAAATCAAGGGCAGCGAGGAACGAAGAACGAGCAGGTAGTAAGATCAAAATGAGAATCAATAGGATGAAGAGCGAGAGTGAGTACAGATAGACGAGGTTTGCAGGTGGGGAACGTGGACATGGTGCCGATGGCTCGGAAGAGCGTGGATGTGATGGTGGTGGATGATCAGAACTGGCTCAGAGTGGAGGAGCTGCTGATCGGAGGAGGGAGTGCGGCGCCGAGCGATGGACTATCACCGACACTTCGACAAACAGGAGGCAGGATGACAAACGTTCGAAATGCCATTTTTGCTCCAGAGGCCCCCCTAAGTCATCATCACGACCGGGGCTCCGCGCACGGTAACTTGCCGTGCATGATTATCCGGACATGTCGCATCGTCGCGCCTTCGACTCCTTGACTCCCACGGTCCAGAGCCACAAGCAGTGCGAGTGTTGCGTGCGTCGACGACCCCCCCCCCCCCGTTCTCCACCGCGCAGAATGGGCTCTCGGCGGTGACGTCAATGCAAACAGACTCAGCCTCAGCCAATAGAAAAACAGGCAGCGCCAGTGGAGAATTCAAATCGACCTGTGACGTGGGCTGCATGGCCTTGTGCACGCATGCAACAAATAAAAATAAATAAATATTATAAAACAACCCAACAGTGTTAATCTGGAATAACATTAATGTTAGACAAGTGATTCGCATCTTTCCTGAACATGGAGGATCGAATTGATAAACACAATAATTTCATTGGATCTGTTATATTATTATCAAGGTCAAACTTTTGATGGGAAGATGAGAGCAGCCTTAAGTTCCATTACCATTCAGCTCAGGGCCGGATTTAGACATGTGTTGGCACCTGGGCAGCTTTCAGTAGTGGAGGCCCACCCTACTCTAGAATACTAAAAAGGTGACAAGACATATTTACAGTCATCCAACTAGAGGGGGAGCACTCGGTAGAGTGCAAAACCTCCGCCGCCAATACTGCTGGGTCACTTAAGTGAACCTGATATCCTATTCATTGTAGGTCAAAACGGATCAGACTCTACTGAGCCACGATTGAATAAACTAAACTAGATCGACGCGCATGTCGAAATGCCAAAAAAAAAAAAAAAAAAATCGAAATTTTTTTCAAAAAAAAAGTTGCAAAATTTGTTTTTTTTTTCTGAAACAATTTTTTTGGGGGGGGATTGGAAATCACTTAAAACATGTAGAAATGCAAAAAATAATTCAAATTTTTTTCAAATAAAATCGAAATTTTTTTGAAAAAAAGTAGCAAAATTTTGTTTTTTTTTCTCTAACAAAATTTTTTGGGGGGGTTGGAAATCACTTAAAACGTAGAAATGCAAAAAAAAATTCAAATATTTTTTCAAAATGGCCGCCATAGCGGCCATATTGGACTTTGGACCAAGTCCAACATCTAATGGCATGATCCTTGGACCATACCTAATCCCCCCACCAAGTTTCGTCGAAATCCGTCGAGGAGTTTTTCAGTAATACTGTTCACAAACAAACAAACAAACAAACAGACAGGGGTGAAAACAGTAACCTCCGTCCATCTTCGATGGCAGAGGTTGAAAAGTATATTTTTCAAGAACAAAGAATCTGAACTTCTCTATAAAATAGAGAATGAGATAAGATGAATATCATATCTGTTCCACTAACTACCAACTACCATTCAGGCACTCACAAATATATTTTTCCTTACAATTTCTTTTTTCATGAAATATGTGGAGGCCCCCTGGGCAACTGCCCAGCTTGCCCATGCCTAAATCCGGTCCTGATTCAGCTTGGAGAGCGCTCACCAAGTGGCTTCAGCACTCAAGGAGTAAACCTTGAGTTTAAAAATGGTTTGTCATCCAGTCTTTATTTAATGTCTCCAACATCTTCCCCACAAGTGAAATCAAACTAACAGGTCTATAGTTTCCCAATTCTTCTCTGGATCCTTTCTTAAATCATGGTGTTACATTTGCTACTCTCCAATCCTCCGGTACCTGTCCTGACTCCAGTGAACTATTGAAAATATCCGTTAACATCTCACTTACCTGCTCAGCCACCTCCATGAACACTATTGGGTGCATATTATCTCGACCCGGAGCTTTATCTTCTCTTCGTAATCTTCTCTTATCTTCTGTCTTATCTGATATTTATATCACTCTCGCAGTAAACAGAGGCAAGTTAAGAAAATAACTCGGCAAGCCAAAAGAGAGTGTGAGAAGGACATGGCTAAGAATATTAAAGATAACAAGAAGACTTTCTTTAAGTATATCAGGGGAAAAGAACAGGTCAGGACCAGTGTGGGCCCATTGAGGAATAGCACCAGGAGAGTGGTTAGTGATGAAAGTGAGATGGCAGGCTTATTAAACAGGTATTTTTCTTCAACTTTTACACAAAAACAGTCTGGAGAATTACCAATAGCTGAGAATATCTATCGAAGAGTTGAGGAAGGGCTTTTACAGAAGATCCAGCTTGGAGTGGAGTAAGCAAAGGAACAGCTTGGAAATGTTAGAGAAGATAAGGCTCCGGGTCCAAATAATATGCAACCGAGAGTATTGATGGAGGTGGCTGAGCAGGTAAGCGAGATGTTAACGGATACTTTCAATAGTTCCCTGGAGTCAGGACAGGTACTGGAGGATTGGAGAGTAGCAAATGTAACACCATTATTTAAGAAAGGATCCAGAGAAGAATTGGGAAACTATAGACCTGTTAGTTTGACTTCAGTTGTGGGGAAGGTGTTGGAGACATTAATTAAGGACCGGATTAGGAACCATTTAAACAAATACAAACTAATTAAAGGTAGTCAGCATGGGTTTACCAAAGGTAGTTCCTGTTTAACAAATCTTTGAGAGTTCTATGAAGCAGTGTCTGATTGGGTGTATGAGGGAAAGGCAGTGGAAATAGTATATCTCGACTTTAAGAAGGCATTTTATAAGGTACCACATCAGAGGTTGCTAACCAAAGTGAGGGTTTGTGGAGTGGCTGTTCAGGTAGCTAATTGGATTGCAAACTGGTTTTGTGATAGGAAGCAAAGAATGGCTGTAAGTGGGAGGATGTCTTGCTGGGAGGATGTAAGTAGTGGGGTACGTCAGGGATCAGTACTCAGACCATTACTATTCATGATTTACACCAACGATTTGGATAATGGGGTAAATAGAAGGATTTCCAAATTTGCAGATGACACAAAGTTTGTAGGTAAGGTGGATAGCAGAGGTAGTCCGGATGTCAAACACCATTTTCCAAGATGACCTTGCATTTGGGTCCGCACAATGTTTTTCTACATTTTTGTGATCACCAGACCATCTGAATGAATATTCCGATTGATGCCACTCTGGTACCCTTGAGCATTTTGGTAGAAACCCATTAATATGCAAATTAGCGGTGGCCATTGTCGAAATTACTATTTTTCTTAATATCTCCAAAAGTAAGCATCCAAATAGCCTGGTTGAGGTGTCTACACCCATGTGTTTAGGGTCACTGGTCAGGATAAACCCACTTAAAATTTAATAAGATTTAAATTTTGCTCATTAATATGGAAATTAGCAGTCGCCATTGTCCAAATAACAATTTTTCTTAATATCTCCTGAAGTAAGCATCCAAACAGCCTGGTTGAGGTGTCCAAACCCATGTTTTTAGGGTCACTGGTCATGATAAACCCACTTACAATTTGACAACATTGAAATTTAGCTCATTCATATGCAAATTAGCAGTTGCCATTATTGAAAATGTAGATAAATAGACATATAGATCGAAAAAAAACACTTCAGTCTTTGTGAATATAGATCACTTTAGTATTCATACAGATTCAACAATTCGACAGTATGCAATGAAAGCAGCTAACAACATGAACAAAATAAGACATTCCTGTGTAAATCAAATGTTCATATATATACATACATATATATATATATATATATATATATATATATATATATATAAATATATATATAAATATATATATATATACATATATATATATATATATATATATATATATATATATATATATATATATATATATATATATATATATATATATATATATATATATATATATATATATATATATATATATAACAGGTTTGTAAACCTTATGAAGGCTACTTCAGTGCTTGGTGTCTCATTCAGTGTCAGAGTCATCATCAAGGCTTCAAGGGCAAATGCAGCAGCTGTCTTGGTGCGCTCATTCCTGCAGCCAGTATCTCCATGGCACGTACAGAAAACTGTGCATGGTAACTTGGCTGCTGTGCAGCGGCATTGAGCTGTGTAGCATTGCTTGTCAGAGGAACATCCACATCGTATTAGCTCAAGATATCTGGTGGTACAAGAGCGACGTTGGGCGGCAGCATAATTGGAAGTAATGATCTTGATGCCTCATTAGACGGGTCAATATACAACCAGAACAGCCGTACCCCAAAAAAATTGCAAATATTTGTTTTATTGCATTACCTTATATTTTAAGACTTACTTCGGAACATATCAAAAGTTGGACAGAAATGGATGATGGGAAAGTAAAAATTTTTGACATGATAAAAATGTCACAAAACCATGCACGATTCACTACGTCGAAAACGAACCACTATGCAGATTATTCCATCGTATGTTTCCTCCTTATATATATCTTACATAAATATCTCGGTTTCAGGGGCGGAGAATGCTCTGATGGCATTCAATGTATATGGCCAATGTAAATTGACTGCATGCTTCTAAAAGATCTCATATTTTCAAAGATAGAAAATGAACTCTTTATATGGTAAAGAGACCTGCCCTTTATGCCAAAGGGGATTGGACTGTGAGGAAACAGTATTAGTTCGTGAGAAAGGAGCAGAAGGCATCAACCGTGCAAGTGCCGAAAGGGGTGTTGACATCAGAATTCTAGCTGGTACCAGTGTTCACAAATCATGTCGAGTGAATCACATAAACAAAAAGGACATTGCTTTAACCAAGAAGGATCATGCGGAATCAGGTCCATCAGTCAAGAGCAGTGCTCGCATTTCCCTGGGACCATATCACAGTAAAACACATTGCCTTTTCTGCGGCACTGAAGTTAAGGAAGAGGACCCAAAGCGAGGCCATGCAGAAACAGCCAGTTTTGGCTACGTGAAGACTGACACATTTGTTAAAACTATATCAGTTCATTGCAAAACAAGGAGCGATGAATGGGCCATTGCTGTTCAAGGCCGCATTGAATATTTTGAGGGTGATCTCCATGCAGCTGACTGTGTGTACCACAAGTCCTGCAACATTAATTTTCGCACAATGCGAGACATTCCACAATGGTTCAAGCCGACTGAGTCAAACAAGAGACGAAAAATGGGAAGGCCTAAGGACAGTGACCAGAATGAGGCTTTCGATAAGGTGTGCTCTTTTCTTGAAGACAATGATGAGGAACAGTTAACAATTACAGACCTCGTGGCTCGAATGGAACAATACCTAGGCGATAGTGAATCCAATGCATATGGGAACCAATACATGAAGGAACAGCTTAAAAAACGATATGGTGAATCTATATTCATGGCAGAGGGTAGAGGCTTAAAAGACATTGTGACATTCAGAGAAAAAACGTCCCAGATCCTCCGTGACCACTACAATGCACCACGAGAAAATGATGAAGAAGCACAAAAACGTGCAATTCTTCAGACTGCTGCAAAACTAATAAGAAGTGACATAAAAACAACAGTTGCACCACATGGGGATACATACCCAACTACTGCAGACCTAAGCCTTACTGTTGCATTGGGGTATGTCCCAGCTAGCCTGCGATTCTTGCTGCAGCATATTTTGGTCGGGAAAGATACATCTAGGGAGGTTGCTGGTATTGGACAAGCAGTCATCCAAGCAGTGCGTCCAAGGGCTGTAATTGCACCATTGCAGCTTGGTCTTGCAGTGCAAATGCATCACTTGTATAGGTCTCGTTTCTTGATAGATAGTCTATCAACCTTTGGCTTTTCCTCATCTTACTCCAAAGTGCAATGGTTTGAAGTAAATGCAGCCTCTTCTCTTGCTCCGGATGTGTTTGGAGGTGACACCGACATTCTTGATACATCCTTGTTATTTGCTGGAGACAATGTGGACCACAACATCATAACGTTGGATGGAAAGGGTACCTTTCATGGGATGGGCATGATAGCAGCTATTACACCAGGGCGGCAATCTAGCCACATCATATCGAGAAAGAAAATGTCTGACAGGAAGCTCGTCGAACTGATGAAGATCAATATAATAGATTACCGCTATGCAGAGCACATCAACCGCAACCTCAAATTTCAGCCCCTCCCTTTGTTATCAATTTGTGATCGCACAATTGACATATTATGGGAGATGTCATTTTGCTTCGAAAAGAGTGCACCAAATTGGCAAGGCATGATGCACTTTCTGCATGAGGAGTGTGATCACCCAGGGAAAGCCTCAATACAGTTTCTCCCAATGATTGATATGAACCCAGGTGACAAAACCTGCATCTTGTCAACTCTTGATTACCTGAGCAAACTTGCATCAAAACACAACATGCCAGCAATCATCACATTTGACAAACCGCTGTTTTGGAAGGCCTCTGAGATAGTGAATGCTCTTCCTGCTGATAACCCAATCCATAATGCAGTGCTACTGCTTGGGAGCTTCCTAACATTAATGAATTTGTTGGGTGCCATTGGAAGTTTGATGGATGAAAGTGGACTGAAAGAGATCCTGGAAACAGTGTCTGGTCAAAATGCTGTTGTGCACATGCTGAGTGGGAAGGCGGTGCAACGTGCTTTTCGTGGCCATTTGCTTGTGGATCAGTGTCTTACACGTCAGGTTGTTGGCAAGATTGTGGAAGTTGACCCTGGGTTTCAAGAACAAGTGGCAGAACTGAAGCGACTGTACATTTCCCTGGAGACTGTCGAAAGTGACACTATAGAGTTTGTGTTGCAATCAGAGTGCATTCATTTCATTGACAATAGATTGAATCAGGAAAGGAATAAACTTGCAAAGGACTCAAAAACCAGTGCACTTTGGATCAACTACCAGCGTATGTTGGGAATTGCAAGGGCACTTGTGGCAGCTGATCGGACAGGGTCCTGTGAGATGCATCTCCAAGCCATATCAGCTTGCTTGCCGATATTTGCAGCTGCTGGCCATCCCAATTACCTGAAGTCAGCTCGACTCTATCTCGAGAAGATGCTTGCGTTAGAGGATGACAACCCTGAGGTTCATCAGAAGTTCCAATCTGGTTATCATGTAATCCGGCGCAGTGACCAATACTGGGCTGGCCTAGGCTCTGATCTTGTGATAGAACAGACATTAATGTGCTCACTGAAAAGCCAAGGGGGGCTGACTCGAGGAAGTGGGATGTCAGAGCACCAGAGAGCAGTTTGGACTCTGTCTTCAACTATATCGTCCTCCTACAACCTTGCCATGCAAGAACTGACCTCGAGTAGCTACTCAACAAGTGAACAACATTAGGAGTTGACAACATCCAGGGTGAGTCGAGATGAAGCTGATCGTGGCAAAGTTGCCGAAAAACTGGATAGCTTCACACCATTTTCTGATGACAAGTCATTACGCAATATCATCACAGGGGTTACTGCAAATGAGGATGTCAATGTTCATGACCTATTCAAAGTAGGTAGTGACATTGTCAAGAAGATGGATGATCACCCAGCTTACTCCTATTCACACAAAAGGAGTTCTAAAGTCAAGACACTTGCATCCAGCAGGGCAGTCAAAGTTGCTGAGGACCGCACAATAGATCCAGCGTTACTATTCCAGAGGTTCTTAGTCGTGTCACAGACGGGAGATCTCCAGATAGGTGAAGTGATGAAATATGAACTCTGCCCATACCCAATGTCTCTTTTTGAGGCAAAAAAACATCCTGCGCCAGCCAGATAAACCACAGTTGGCGGAGGCAATAAGGAATTATGCTACAACCAAATCTGACAATGCTGTCAACCAGACAGTTCCAGGAACAGATCACTATGTTCTTGATGGGGGATCACTTATTCACCGCTTAAAGTGGACAGAGGGATTCACCTACAGTTCCATTGCAGATGAATATGCCTCATTTACAGTCAGACACTATGGCAAAGCTACTGTTGTGTTTGATGGTTATGAGGCTGGGCCAAGCACAAAGGACTGTTCTCATCAATGTCGGAATAGAAACAAGAATGCCACCAAGGTTAACATTACGGAGTCAACAAAATTTGTTGGGAAAAAGGAGGACTTTCTGTCGAATGAGTCAAACAAGCAGGCAATGATACTGTTGATTATAGAGGTGTTACGCAAGGAAGGCTGTGAAAAGTGATCCAAGCAGAGGGAGATGCTGATGTTGAGATTGCAAAAGCAGCCGTCGCAAATGCGGCTTCCAGATCTACAACCCTCATTGGAGAAGATACAGATCTCCTTCTCGTCCTGCTCTTCTATATGGTGGAGACAAACTGCATTGAACTCTATTTCCGTTCTGACAAGGCAAAATCAAATGTCTACAATATCAAAGTCCTTCAGCAGATACTTGGAAATGCAGCCTGCAGAGATATATTGTTCCTTCATGCATTAACTGGCTGTGACGCAACGTCTCGTGTCTTTGGGATTGGAAAGAAGTCAGGGTTTCAAAGAATCATCAAGAAAGAAAAGGAACTGATAGACAGCTCAAAGGTGTTCTGTAAACCACAGCAGAGTCAGGATGTTATAGAAACTGCAGGCTGCAGAGCAATGGTGGCATTGTTTAAAGCAAATCAGAACGACTCATTGGCATCGATCAGATACAACATTCTCTGCAAAAAGGTTGCAAGGGCTAAGGCATTTGTCACTCCTGAAAGACTGCCCCCGACATCCGCTGCCTGCAAGTTTCATTCTTTGCGGACCTATTACCAGGTAATGGAATGGATGGGCCTTTGTTGTGGAATGGAGCCAACAGAGTGGGGATGGAAGGTAGAAGGAGGAAAACTTGTTCCAGTGATGACAGACAAAAGCCCTGCTCCAGACATACTACTTCACATGATTCGCTGCAACTGTTCAGGGGGGTGCAAAACACTAATGTGTTCATGTAGGAAACATGGATTAGAATGCACCAGTGCGTGTGGACATTGCCAGGACAGCAAATGTGACAATATGAGTGTTGAACCAGAGATAGAGGAGGAGGAGGAGGACGATGAAACTGCAATCTAAGACTAGAAGGCATATGGTACTTCCACATGTGTCAAAATTGTCCAATTTTTTATATGTTGCTTTCCATGTCATAGACTGGCAGAAACAATCAAAAACATATATTTGTGCAAATATTTACTTTAAATTGCGAATGGTCTCAGGATTAGCACTGCATAAACTACCAGCAACGACCATAATACAAATATTGGTGCAAAATTAACTTTAAATTGTTAGTGGTCTGATGATTATCAGTCAATTTTTTGACGTTTTATCTGCCGGCAGCCATCTTGTTTTCTGACATCACTGAGGGACTTTCCCATGCGTCAAAATTGTCCAACTTTTAATATGTTGTCTTCCACATCATAAACTACTAGAAATAAGCATAAAACAAAAATTTGCAATTTTTTGGGGGTCAGGCAGTATATTGACCCGTCTACATCACGTTTCCATCCGTACTGAGTGGGATCCAGAGATGGTGGTTGCAGCTCAGCAGCTGACTTCCATATTGCTGTCTGGATATGAGCGCGTCGCACGTTTTGTTCAAAGGACTCTGTAGTTGGTGGCAGAGCCTTTAGGTCTGGTGCTTTGATGACATTTGGTTTCACCATCTTCATAGACCACATCTCTTTGCGAGCATCAGACATGTTGCTTCTCTCCTTGCTACCATAGCAAACAGCCATGAACGCAGTAGCTTCGGTGATGACATCGTCAATAGATGCCTCCACATTCCCAAGTTTTTGAAGTGAATGGCCTGCTGTGAGTGTCTTCTTGCCAGTCAGTTTACCTCTACCATACATCTGGGCAACAGTGTCGCAACCTGTCAGTACGTGTAAAGCTAGTAGGTCTTGCACCATCCCGGCATGCTTTCTCGCAGTGGCTCCAATGTCGATCAACGATCGGCCAGGACATGTTGCTTCCATTGTTATGCAGCATTGCAGATGAAGTTCTGCGAAGTGATACACAAGCAAGATGAACACATCAGTATCATCACAGATGACTGTGATGCATTTTGCGCCATCTTCGGCAACTTTAGCGACTTGCTGAATCATGATGACATCTGCCTCCTCATGCATCGTCTTCAAATCAGTGCGACACCTTTGGGCTCCATGGTGTATTTCCAATGGGATAGATTCCTGTCCCGTAATGACGAACCTGTGTTAGCACTGCTTTCTCTGTTGACTAACGTCAATCAAATTCTGGCAAATCAGGTCTATCAGCTGAACTTTGTTCTCAGTTACTGACAGAACCACCAGCTGTGGAGCCAGTGGAGTCTGGCGGTTCAATCTGTGGCACCTGCAAGCTTGCTGCCCAGCTCTTGCTAATCTTGTTCCACTCTTGATGCTGAAATCATGATATCTGTCAAATACCAGATATACATCTGATTTGTCCACCTTTGCCATGATGTAGCTCGTGAAGTTGTCAACAGGGTCTTGCACAATTTGCCTGTTAGGCCAATGAATAACCCAGAGGATTGCACAACCATCTAAGATGGTGACTTCAGGTTGTGGACCCAGTCTTGTTGAGATTTCCACTTGGAGATTCTTCTTCAATGTCGACTTGGTCTTTGCTATTGTCATCTCCCCCTTTTCATCGAACATTAATGTTGGCACAGGTGCAAGCTCGTACTCTAAGACATCACATAGTTTGATGTTTCGACTTTGTTGGAGTCCCATGACCCTGGAGTAGATGAGATTTGGATCACAAACTTCAGTATATTCCACACGCATGACTTTCCGTGTCACTGCCGTAGTTATGACTTGTTTAGATAAGGGAGCGTTAAATCCTGCTGGCCAGCTTTCTTCATACGAATGCATCTGTGCTCGGCCAATGTCAACTGCCCTTGGTGCGTTCACCTTTTCCGGTCCAATTCTGCCAGTTACAATGTTGACAACTCTGTCTGCATGTTCGTTTTGGTCAAGTGGGTCGATACAGGACTGGAGTTTTCTCCTTATCTTATCTCGGTCCTCTGCATCAGATCGTATGCGTGATGGCTTCTCTTCATTGTGAATGGTCACCTCTGTGACTATGTGCCCCTTAGACATATCTGTGAGATTGTGGGCTATCTGACTAAATGTGTGCATATTATATTATAGGCCCACTTCTTCAGTAGGTTCTCTTGTGTTCTTTAAAGTCAAATACTGTCGTCTTTGAACGGCGGCTTCTTTTGCTTGTTGAAGCATCTTCCAAACAGACATTACTCATTCGTTTCAAGTGCCTTTCTATGTGTGAGCATGATGTGTACGTTGACATACAATCTCTATGGCATTTGAGCTCGATAGATTCGTCTGCCTGTAATCTCTGTTCAAGCTCTTCATGTATACCAGTGGTTCCCAACTTTTTTCTGATCGAGTACTACTTGGAGGTCCCATACCGCCGCCGCGTACTACTTGGTTCCAGAAAAACTCAATTCGATAAGATATAAATTTATTCACAAGTAGAACACATTAATGAACTAACTGTCAACAAAGAACAAAATTTAATGCGAGGGCTGCATCTGTTTCTTCTCCACCAGCTGTTCGATGCGGGACATAACTTTGCTCACAGCACATCGGAAATCATCCCCGGGCGCAGCAAGACGGTTCCAGCTCTTTGACTTGATGGTCATCATGGCTGAGAACCCTGCTCGCACTCCCACGTAGAGGGGAAAATCAGTAGCTGGGGAACAGCGTGACGGGCTAATGTCGGGTACGAGGAGGCCATGGTCACCCAGAAGTTCATAGGAGAGCATTCCTTGTGCTTCGTCTTTGCTGTCAAGTCAGCCTGGATATCTATGAGCTCATTTTTTTTCTTTTTCTTTTTTTAATTTTTTTTTTTTTTCAAAATCTTTTTTTTTTTAAGGTTGAGCCCGAAAGTGCTCGCGAACCACCTGGAAGGCCCTCGCGTACCACAGGTTGGGAACCACTGATGTATACCACCTTGTCTTGTTTTGCTTGACCGGATGATACTTCACACTCTGTCTGGACCAACTGTTACCAGAGGTTTTCCAGCTTTAGTTGAATCGCAGGGACTGAAGAAACAGTCTCCCCATGGTGATGGAGCCTCAATCTGTACCAATAGAGGTAATTATAAAACATCAGTAAACATTTAATTTCTTTGTTCGTATTTTTAAAAATTCTCAGGAAACAGGTTCCACCCTGTGTACTTTTAAAAATCAATAAAATACACAGTTGCTTTCAGACAGATCATGTTAAATAATAAATAAATAAAAACTTGCTTGCAAATAATATCGATCATTCCACTGTATCAGAAGACATTACTCTTACTTAAAACTCAGTTCTCCATGTTTCTTTCATTACATTACAAGCCTCAACTTACTTGATCAGAAACAGTTCATGCTGTTGATCTTCTGAGATCAGCCATTTCTTCACGACTGTACTGGGGATAAACGGCTCTGCGCAAGTTATTTTCAAACAGTTTTGTTGTTGTTGTTGTATAACTGCACTGCAAAAACGCCGTTCGGTGAGGACAAATTCAGGGGGGTAGGCTTATGCTAATTTGCATATTAATGAGCTAAATTTTAATGTTATCAAATTGTAAGTGGGTTTATCATGACCAGTGACCCTAAAAATATGTGTTTGGACACCTCAACCAGGCTCTTTGGATGCTTACTTCTGGAGATATTAAGAAAAATTGTTATTTTGATAATGGCGACTGCTAATTTGCATATTAATGAGCTAAATTTAAATGTTATTAAATTTTAAGTGGGTTTATCATGACCAGTGACCCTAAAAACATGGGTGTAGACACCTCAACCAGGCTATTTGGAGGGTTACTTTTGGAGATATTAAGAAAAATAGTAATTTCGACAATGGCCACCGCTAATTTGCATATTAATGGGTTTCCACAAAAATGCTCAAGGGTGCCAGAGTGGCATCAATCGGAATATTCATTCAGATGGTCTGGTGATCACAAAAATGCAGAAAAACATTGTGCGGACCCTAATGCACGCTTTTCTGGCCAACATTCGGACTAAGGGGGTGGTGATCAGATTCAGGAAAGTATTGACACTTGCATAGATTGGGCAAAAGATTGGCAGATGGAATTTAACCTGAGCAAGTGTAAGGTGTTGGAGATGGGAAAGAACAATGAAAATAGAGATTACAGGATACAAGGAGTAATTTTGGTACGTGTCATATAGGAGAAGGATCTGGGGTTGGTAATAGATATGGGAGGTAAGCAGGCAGCACAATGCCAGGCAGCTATAGGTAAAGCAAATTGGGGTTTACGCTGTATTCGGAGGGGGATCATATATAAATCAAAAGAGGTGGTGTTAACATTGTACAGGAATTTAGTGAGGGTACATCTAGAATATTGTGTGCAGTTCTCATCACCACAAATCAGGAAGGACATAGATGCCACAGAGAAGGTTCAGTGCAGGGCTACTAGATTGATTCTGGGTCTCGCTTGACTCAGCTATGAGGAGCGGCTGAAGGAGACAGGGCTTTATACATGAGAAAGGAGACGGTTACGAGGAGATATGATAGAGATGTTTAAGACAATGAAAGGTATAGATAAAATAGGTGAAGATGAATTATTTAACAGAGTAGACAGTGATAGGACCAGGGGCTATAGCCTGAGAGCAAAGAAGAGGAGAGTTAAGACGGTAGCAGGGCAGGGGTCTTTTATTCAGAGAGTAGTTAATGCATGGAATGGTCTCACTGGAAAGGTAGTGGCAGCAGAAACAGTAGATAAGTTCAAATTAGAATTAGATAGGTACCTGGAAGTTATGGAGATAGTGGGGTATGGGGATGTTGATAGGATTGTTTGGTAGTTTGAGCATTGATGGGTGATTATGCGCATGTGTGCAAAGTGCTGTTGGTGGGGTCCGCTGTTGGTGTGCATGTGTACGAAGAAGAAAAGTTTAGGGGAAAAAAACTACAAAAAATAAAATAAAATAAAATTGATTAATTAAAATTTTGCATTCTCTTCCTTGGATTTTGTGTAGATAAATTAGTATGGTATTCGCGCAGGCATGACGGGCTGAATGGCCTCCACCTGTGTTAGATTTCCTTGTATAAGGAAGCACTCCAACGAAACGTTTGATAAGAAACGACGAACTTGGCAAGCTCAATTGGGTAATGGAACACACACCTTCCTGGACTTGTTAAAATTGCGTATTACTGCAAACCACTAACGACATGTGCGAGCTCTTGCCGAATAAAGAATTGAGCAAACAGAGTAATGGGATCGATCATCATTAAACTTTCATCATGAGTCGCTCTTACAGTCTTACGTCATTATCATTGTCTCTTTCTATAGACTCCTTCCACGATAAATGTTCTGGTAAATTACCGAATCTGTTCTGCTGTGCCTATTGAAGGCTTCCCTCATAGACTGTCAAGGGACAGCCACATGTCAAAAATCAGAGTAAGGGTCTTATAAGGCAAAGAGGCCAATGCCATCCACTTTATTCCGTTATCGTGGGATCTTTAACGTCCACCACAACCACCGTTGGGAAAAAGGTCTTCTGGCTTGACGTCTTTCATCTGGACGGCACACACAATGCTGTAAAGCAGAAGGGAGACAGTTTATACCTGGATCGAGACTCAAACCTACGATAGACACCTCAAGAAGCCAGGGCATATCTACCTGCAGGGGTGTGTTCCATTCCAACTAGAATGGCCTCAGTAGAGTGCATCCCTCTGCCAACCTGAACAGTTTACATTTTGTATCCCATGAGCCACTAAAAGGCTAGATTACACATCCGGACCTTAACCAAAATCGAATTGGCTGGTTGAATTCAGTGACCTTATTTGCAAATCCTGTTCAAATATAAAGTCAATCAGATGAAAATTGAGGATTTTAGAAATTTAACAAAGTTGATCACCTTTGGCCTAAATTGACCTTTTGCCTCAAAAACAATAGATTTCTTGCTTATGACGAACGCTACCATGTGTTGACGTTTCTTGAAGATTGGTTGAAAATTGTGACCTCCAGGCGATCGACACACAGACAAAACAAGAAAGATGTTGTGCAGAGCACGATGTCTGCGAAATCCATAAAACAAATTTTATCTTAAAAATAATTGGTTTTTGAATTCAAAGACCAAATATGTAAATACTCTTCAAATTTGAAGTCAATCGGATGAAAATTTACAATTTTAGAAAGTTGGCCGATGTTGACCTTAAAAATACAGGTGTTCTGTAAAACACCTGTATTTTTAAGGTCAACATCGGCATCATCTTTTAAGGTCAAAAATACAGGTGTTCTGTAAAATACTTAAAAATACTTGTTTGGTGAATTCAGTGACCTGATACGCAAATCTTCTTCAAATTTAAATTCAATGGGGTGAACATTGAAGATTTTAGAAATTCCACCTAAGTCGTTGAACTTTGGCCTATGTTGAACTAAAAAATAATTGGTGGTTGAAATCAATAAACAACTAGAAGGGCACTCGTTCGAGTGCATACCTCCGCCAAGCAATGCCTCATCCACGAGAACATATCAGGCCCAATACATTTTTGAAATATCATGCTATATTATCGTTTTTGGTTCTATCTCTCAATGGTGAAGAATCACTTTAGAAATTAAATAATTCTCGTATCTAGATCCGGATTCGGCTCTTCACCAAAATCGGAACAATCTGTCCTTGCCACACGCCCAATGTTTCCACCATGTTTCGTCGGAATCCGTCCACAACTTTTTGAGATATCCTGCTATATATCGGTTTATCCCCATCTCAATGGTGAAGAATCACTTAAAACAACTAGAAGGGCACTCGGTAGAGCGCATACCTCCGCCAAGCAATGCCTCATCCACGAGAACATATCGGGCTCATTACATTTTTGAAATATCATGCGATACAGTACTATATCGTCTTTGGCCCTTTCTCTCAATGGTGAAGAATCACTTTAATAATGAAATAATCTCATATCCAGATCCAGATCTTCACCAAAATTGAATCAATTCTTTGTCACACACCCAACGTGTGCACCAAGTTTCGTCTGAATCCATCCACAACTTTTTGAGATATCATGCTACATATCGTTTTTGGCCTTATCTCTCAATGGTGAAGAATCACTTTTAAAAATTCGAGTAGTCGGATCCGGATCTTCACCAAAATCTAAGCAGTTCATCCTTGTCAAAAACCCAACCTCTCCCCAAAATTTCATCCGGATCCGTTCACCACTTTTTGAGATATCCTGCACACAAACAAACAACAAACAAAGACAGAAAGGGGTGAAAACATAACCTTCACTTTCGGTGTTGGAGGTAAACATGCAACAACTCTTCAAATTTCAAATCAACCGGATGAAAATTGACAATTTTAGAAATTCAACATCTGTTGACCTCAAAAATAATTGGTGGTTGAATTCAGTGAACTGATAAGAAATTTGAACAGAATTTGCCTTTCAATCAGTTGAAAATTGAGGATTTTGAAATTCGACAAAATTGTTAACCTTTTGACTTTATAAACAATAGGCTTCTTGCTTATGACGAACTCTACCATGTGGTGAAGTTTCATGAACATCGGTTTCAAATTGTGACGTGTCGGTGATTGACATACAAACAAACAGGCAGACCGAGACAGACAGCCAAACACACGCAACCAACCAATATACTTGAAAATCTTCGATTTTCGCAAGTAATAAGGAAGATGGTGTGCATAGCACGAACGTGTGAAATCCAAATAAACATGATGGAATGTTATGCACAACAAATTTGATCGATATATTTTCTAATTGCCACCTAATATGTGTTATGTTTTGGATGGCATCGACCTTGACCTTTGACTAATTTTGACCAGATTTTATGCACATATACTACACATGCATAAAAATAAGCTGTGTAAGTTTCAATCGAACATCTTGAAGAAAAACTTCTGAGGTTTGGCAATAATAAAATCACAAAAATATCCCATTTGATTAAAATCGGGTGAAATTGTTGTCATGGACACCGTTGACATGTCAAAATAGCAAAATCGATATTTTTTGTTGAACCAATTCCATGGCCCAATGTGCAAATCCTGTACAAATTTCAAGGCAATCAGATGGAAATTGACGATTTTAGAAATCAGACCTCAAGATCCAAATTTTTGACATAGATCGCTCGAGAAAATGGCTGACCGGAAGTGAACGGCCAACAATGGTAAAGGTTTTTCACCCTCTGCTGGTGCAAAAGGAATATGTTTGTCATTCAAATCTGGACAAATTTGAACCAAGCTTGTTTCATAAGGCATTCTGGATATTTTGCAAGCTTTATCAAATGCATAATTGTCTTCAGCTTTCATCATATCTATCTTGCAAAGGTAAATAATCAGACACCTGATCCTCAACATTTACAACACCATGAGTTTAGTTTTTGATATGGAATATGTTATGGATCCGGGGTTCGAGTTCGACCATGAGAGGAAGCTCTTGTGTTTCTCCCAAATACCCGGTCCTGAGGCCGTCGGGCATAGCTAACTCTGCGCGCCGGCGGATTGCTCAGCAAGCATGAACGCCGATTGGTACTGCCAATCATGGCAGGGTTACACCACTTCAGGTGTTATCATTTCAGGTGGATTGACCCCACCAAGCGAGTTTCGTGCCCTCAATGCGTACTTGGCGTTAACTTACCGAATTGGGTGCAGCCTAGTCCAGCTGCCATGTATGCACCAGCTAACAAAGCAAATCAGGTGGGGGTACAACTTCCCGTCCAACTATACTTGTACAGTGTGTCAGACCAATGAAGGAAAAGACAACTGATACAGATTGGAAAGTAGAAGCACTCGGTCAAGCGCATACCTTTGCCAAGCAATGCCTGATCCACGAGAACATATCGGGCCAAATACATGTTTGAAATATCATGCTATACAGTACTACATCGGTTTTGGCCCTGTCTCTCAATGGTGAGGAATCACTTTTAAAAAACTAGAAGGGCACTCGGAAGCACGCACACCTCTGCCACACAATGCCTGATCCACGAGAACATATCGGGCAAAATACATGTTTGAAATATCATGCTATACAGTACTACATCAGTTTTGGCCCTGTCTCTCAATGGTGAGGAATCACTTTTAAAAAACTAGAAGGGCACTCAGAAGCACGCACACCTCTGCCACACAATGCCTGATCCACGAGAACATATCGGGCCCAATATATTTTTGAAATATCACGCTATATATTGTTACGGTTCTAGGAAACGTAGGCATTCAAACATACAGGTGCCCCGAAGTTAGTTATGCCATTAAGTATATGTGTAGACAGAACCCCTCCTTGTGTGTAGTGGGATATTGAAGGGGTGCGTTGCGATGTTTTTTTAGCTAGGGTAATAAGTCTTTATTTCCCCTCTTATCTGAACCACAGTACATTTTTCTCACTTTCCGAGGCGAAATCTTTGTGAGGTACCTTTTTTTTGGTGAGTGCAGCCACGCGTGGAGGGGGCGGGCTCCCGGCATGGCCGAAACCCCGCCCAGAAGGAGTGGACCCATGGAGGCCCTGTCCAATCAGGGCGGACAGTGACGTCAGTTTTGACCAAGGCCCTGCCCTGATGAGGGAGGTGGATGGACTACGAAGGGACCCTCTGAGACGCGCGTTCGTTGGAGTTCAGTCAAAAGGCTCAGTTCAGTTCTGCATTCGCTGGGGCGTTCGTTGGAGTTTTGCTGGAGTCTTGAGTTCAGTGTACGAGGAGGATTGACAAACTGAGAGCTTTTTCACGAGTCTGTGGGTGGTGGTGCATGGCCGTTCTTCGTTAGTGGAGCAATCCGAAGGGCACTTCAGCTTGTTTAGTTGTTTAGTTTTTCGAGGGCACCCCGGGCACCGAAGTAGTCGGCCAGAGTAGTCCATGGGTCCAAGGGACCGAGTTAGTGTAATGGGCACGGGTAGACCACGGAAACGAGACCCAGAGCATCAAAATGCCAGACGAGCATTGACGAGGAAGATGCCAGGAAGGACATCCCCCACGTTCATAAGGAGTAGGTAGGCTCGGAGACAGCCTCAGCGACCCGGGGGTGCCAAAGATCGAGTTAGGCAGATGGGTATCCCTGCCAATGGAGCCACGCTGCCCAGCCACAAAATTGTGCAAGAGCACGAGAGAAAATTTGTGGACCAGGCCCAAATTAATAACGAACACCAACACAGGCGACAGGAATCGAGGTTGCTAGGACCGATAGTTTAAATAAACAAGAGTGTTGAAAAGCCCCGGGGATAGATTAACGTTTAATAAATGCTAGGATAGATAGGAAACGTGTACCCCTTCGCACCATCCATCCCTTTGCTGTTCGTAGGCCGCTGGACTCACCTTGGAAAATTGCTGAAATCTGTGGGAGTTATTCTGAGGCTGCATTGGGCTTCGAGACAGATTCACTTGGCTCTTCCTCAATACCCTCAAAAAGGGATCTGAGGGATTGGGGATAGACAGTCAGGACAGGTTAGCTGAACAAAGACAATAAGGGGGTTAGGGACATACGTAATTATAAAAAAAATAAGAATAATAATAATAATCATAAAAAAGTGTAAATTTCGTTTTTTTTTTGTTGCAAGCTTATGGAGGTGGGTATGGACAAGGACAGGCAAAGGAGATAGGTTGGGGGGAGACCGTAGGGTAGGTCCGAGCCTGTCTTCGGACCGGCCGGCACCACCACACTCCCTCCACAACCTCACGAGACCACACCGAGGCGGCCAGATTCGTGTGCCGACCTGTTTTCTTACCTTACCGACTGCACCTTACCTGGTCTGCATTTGCCATGCCTTTTTTCTGCCCTTGCCTTGACTCTATTCCTGCCCATGCCTTTGTTTGCATTTCCATGTCACCACCTCACCATGTGCTCCAGGACCATTTCTGGAAGTGTTTGCAAGGACTGCCCTGCAGGCAGCCGCATTATTGGGGACTGCATTTGCGTAGCCCGTACATCCATCTCCTTGTTGTTGCATAAAGGTCAGTTCAAATGGACCGTGGACTGCACTGAGCAGCCCGGATATCTCCTTGTTGTTACATAAAGGCCAGTTCAAATGGCCTGTGAAACGGCGTGTGGCCTGCCGTGTTAGGATGATTTGCCTCCAGCAGCCGAAATGAAATAAAAAAAAAATTTCACTGACAAACAAGGGACCATTGAAGGCCCTGAAGATGCCCGATCGTCAATTGCCTGCTGTGCACTCATCCACAAATGTTACCTTTGTTGTGTTTTCTCTCCTCAAATCACAGGTCCTGAGCCATGGGTAGTGTAAATTTTAGAAATGCACATAGTCCTAACCCACCTGTTGTTTGTTTAGCACCGGAAATATAGTTAAGTTGTCCGAATAAGTCTGTTAGTTTAGTTACACAACGCACAAGGTTATTTATTTTTGGGACATGTTTTCAAAATGTTGCACTCAGGGATGAGTAGGAAAAACGTGCTAGGGGAAACCTACACCTGCATGCTGCACAAATGTTAAACGACTCGAGTCCAGTCGAGCAAAAGGGAGGGGGGTAGTGTTACGGTTCTTGGAACCGTATGCATTCAAACATACAGGTGCCCCGGAGTTAGTTATGCCGTTAAGTATATGTGTAGACAGAACACCTCCTTGTGTGGAGTGGGAAATTGAAGGGGTGCATTGCGATGTTTTTTTTAGTTAGGGTAATAAATCTTTATTTCCCCTCTTATCTGAACCACAGTACCTTTTCTCGCTTTCTGAGGTGAAATCTTTGTGAGGTACCTTTTTTTTGGCAAGTGCAGTCACGCGTGCAGGGGGCGGGCTACCGGCATGGCTGAAACCGGTCCGGCCCTATCCAATCAGGGCAGACAGTGACATCAGTTTTGACCAAGGTCCCGCCCCGCTGAGGGAGGTGGATGGACTATGAAGGGACCCTCTGAGACGTGCGTTCGTTGGAGTTCAGTCAAAAGGCTCAGTTCAGTTCTGCATTCGCTGGGGCGTTCGTTGGAGTTTTGCTGGAGTCTTGAGTTCAGTGTACGGGGAGGATTGACAGACTGAAAGCTTTTTCACGAGTCTGTGGGTGGTGGTGCATGGCCATTCTCCGTTGGTGGAGCAATCCGTCTGGTCGATTCCGATAACGACCGAGGACACCCAACCTCGACTGGGTCTCTCACTGGATCCTGTCCGCGACCCTGATCCTCGCCCTGGGACTCCGCTTGGGTTCCTCCATGGACCTGAGCCCCACGCGTGTGACTGCGGGCCGAGCTGCATGGCCATTGGCAGGTGCCGCACCATGGAGCACCCCTCCCTCCAACGTGCAGGTACCCAGCCGAGCCGCGACCCCAGCCCGTCTCTCTCCCTGGCTGCGAGGTTCCTTGGAATTCACCTGGGTTTTATTTTCGTCTGTGTGTGGCGCCGTCTGCTAAGAACAACTGCATAAGTGTTTTTGATCATTGTAAATCTCCTGCATATCCACGATAAGCTTCTCTGTGTCCTTCTTGCTGTAAATAAAACAATTGTAGAAATGTTCCCAGTTCGTTTCCGTCCTTTCTTTCATTGGTCCAGCATGGTTCGGATCTGAGTTTAGCCGGGTTTTTATACCCGATAATCTGCTCATCCTAGCCGGCACGGCTTTGGCAGTTCCGCTCGACTGCACCCAAACCGGAGTTGGTAGTTGGAACTCTACCGCAGTCGATAGACGACCCGGTTAGAGCAAGACGTGCCGAGGGCGTGGTTCCCCGGTAGACGACACCGCGTGGTTAATCACGTAAATTGGTTCTCGACAAAAAGACCCTACGCTACGCGGTGGAGGTATTGGTGTCCACGGTCGGTTAAGTGACCCGCCGCCTCACGTAGTTATCCGTGAGCGACGGCCTACAATTCCGGAGAGTCCGCTGGGAATCGACGTAACTTTCCCCACCTAGCGGTCGTTCTTGCCACTGGACCTCCAGCCCGCAACAATATCGTTCTTGGTCCTATCTCTCAATGGTGAAGAATTACTTCTTGAATTAAATAATTATCGTATCCAGATTCGGATTCAGATAATCACCAAAATCGAATCAATTTGTCCTTGCCACATACACAACGTGTCCACCAAGTTTTATCCGTATGCGTCCACAACTTTTTGAAATATCTTGCACACAAACAAACAAACAAACAAACAGACAGAAAGGTGTGAAAACATAACCTCCTTGACCGTCGGTGGTGGAGGTAATAACAACAAACGATTATTTATTACACACGCAAGCAATCATGAAAAAGCAGGTATATACAAGCAAGAAAGCAAAAGGCACATAAGAGCAGATCTCACCATACACATATTCATTCTTATTCAATCTTACTTAGACAAAGGACACATGGCCATCATTCACTCAGGAGAAGAAGATAACACTCACCTCACACAGTCCGACAGGGCTGTACAAGCCCAAATGTACTAGAGAATGCGGAGGAAGATGGGCAGTGGTGATGTGGCGGGATGGGACACGCAGCCGCATCCCTGAGGTGCCCAGACCCAATAGGCAAATCCTCTCTGTGGTGTCCCAGATATGCGACTCACTCTCCTGTGTCTCAGCTCTTTTCTTCCTCTGGCTCCCGTCAAAGAGACGCTGTCATTCAGCCTCCCAGTCCCTCATGGCCAACAGGATCGAGACCACCGGATGACATTCGTGGAAGGAGCGTTCTTCCCCGCCTCCCTTTTACTCCACAGAAGGTTGACACCAACTGCTCGTGAAACCTTTCTTTCTTCACCCTCTCATGCTCCTCTCATGAGCCTCCTCAGTGTCAGCTCATGTGTGCCTCTCTTCTTATTGGTCCCCATCCGATGTGGGCGGGTCCATGATCCAGCCTGTGGAAAACGCCATGTCACTCTGAGGAAATGTTCAATCCAGTCCCCATCCCTTCCTTCACGCGTCCAATGCCGCGATGGGAGCCCTCAGCCCTCCTTGCCTGCACAAAACGTACTATTTACTGTACATGCCGTTTCACATGCGAGAAGCGCCGTCTGCAGGTAAAAAAAAAAACACCAAGCGTCATGCTTTATGCCATGAACATGCATGTGAGAATGGAGCGAAAATGGAGAGGGGTTCCGCCGGACCGAGGGATGACCAAACAGCTACGGGGTTGAAGGAGGGATTGTCAAAATGATGTTTGGTGAAAGGGAGGTAACGTACTGATGATGTGAAAGAGGAAAGATTGAAAGGAACAGAGGGGGGGAAAGGCATCAGCACCAGGGAAATACGAACCAGCACATGTCCACCGAACAACCCCTCGACAGGTATGACAAGGGACCAAGGACTATGTACAGATAGTCCAATTAAATTACTGATTCTCAGGTCTCCTATGTTTCCATGACATGTTCTTCCCCAGGATAAGTTTTCCAAAACTGTAGCAATATTGTCAGTTTAAATCGGCTCGGGAGCAGCTTTTGTCAATGCCACATACTGGTATTGTTCGGGACATAGCGGTACCTTTGCATCCTCTCCTGCCCCTCATTCATCCCCACACCAATCATTTGTCTTCGTCTGCCTCGATCTTGACCTTCAACTCTGCTGTTGGTGTGCCTCACCCCCGTCTCAACTGTTCCTTTTTGTCCTGATCCATTCAGTGTACCAATAATATCTCTTCTACGAGCATCGACGATGTATACACAAAAGGAAAAAAATACATTTTACCTCACGTCATCGACATTATTAAAACATTTTACCTCACGTTAATGACATTATTAAAACATTTTACCTCACGTTAATGACATAATTAAAACATTTCACCTCACGTCATCGACATTATTAAAACATTTTACCTCACGTTAATGACATTATTAAAACATTTTACCTCACGTTAATGACATTATTAAAACATTTTACCTCACGTCATCGACATTATTAAAACATTTTACCTCACGTTAATGACATTATTAAAACATTTTACCTCACGTCATCGACATTATTAAAACATTTTACCTCACGTTAATGACATTATTAAAACATTTTACCTCACGTCATCGACATTATTAAAACATTTTACCTCACGTCATCGACATTATTAAAACGTTTTACCTCACGTTAATGACATTATTAAAACATTTTACCTCACGTCATCGACATTATTAAAACATTTTACCTCACGTTAATGACATTATTAAAACATTTTACCTCACGTCATCGACATTATTAAAACATTTTACCTCACGTCATTGACATTATTAAAACATTTTATCTCACGTCTTTGTAATGAATACATTTTACCTCACGTCATTGACATTATTAAAACATTTTACCTCACGTTAATGACATTATTAAAACATTTTATCTCACGTCATTGTAATGAATACATTTTACCTCACGTCATTGACATTATTAAAACATTTTACCTCACGTTAATGACATTATTAAAACATTTTACCTCACGTTAATGACATTATTAAAACATTTTACCTCACGTCATTGTAATGAATACATTTTACCTCAAGTCATTGACATTATTAAAACATTTTACCTCACGTTAATGACATTATTAAAACATTTTACCTCACGTCATTGACATTATTAAAACATTTTACCTCACGTCATTGACATTATTAAAACATTTTACCTCACGTCAATGCAGGTGTGTAAAATCAACGTCGATTACGCGCACCCTCTTCCACCCTTTTCAATGATCTGGCTTCAGAGGCAGTGCTTGCGGCATTGTTAGCCCCCCCCCCCCCAAGCTTGTAATAATTCTGCAATCTGGAGAAACCACTGTTTCCATAAACATGGCATTAGAATTTTTTAATTTTTTTTGTATACCTTGTCGAGGCTCGTGTGAGAGCCAACACACAACGCACAGCAAGGGGGGCATGAGACCGGAGGGGAGGGAGTGGGAAGGATAAAACACTGGGGAACAGAGACAATAGGAGATCTGTGGAAGGGAGAGGGATGGGACGGGGAACTCGGGGAATACAAGATGGACATTACAGGGACTTTCAGGAAGGAAAGCAGCAAATTTGAAGGAGGTGGGTTTGGGGTGGATTATCGGGGGTAGAAAAGATCAAGGATTTGGATGGGGGATGATAAGAGGTGGTGGTGAACAGCTGTTTTGAAGGCCTGGATAAAGAATGGGAATGAATAGAGTGAGGGAGTTTATTCCAAAGGCGGGAAAAAAGAGGAATGAAAGAGTGAAGGTGAGCAGTGATTCATGATTTTGGTAGTTTTACCAGAAGGGGGTTGTTGGTGGACCTTGAGCACCATGTGGAAATGTGGTGGGGACAAATCGCAGAGAGAGCGGGGAGGGGGGCGAGGCTGGAGAGGAGTCGGTGGAAGACAGAAAGACCACCGACCAACCTGCGGTGAATGAGTGAAAGGCCCAAAGACTCAGCTTCATTGCGGGAGATGCCGATGACCCTAAATGCCCTGGATTCGACAGTGAAGCCGAGAAAGGTGGGAGGCAGGAGCACCAGCCCAGAGGGGAGAGCAGTACTCCATCAGGCTGCGGACAAAAGCTTTGTAAGTGGTCAGGAGCTCAAGAGGGCCGAGGAAGGACTTTGCATGACGGAGGATTCCCAGTCGGCGACTGACTTTGGAGGCGAGGTTTGAAATGTGGCTTTCCAAGGAAAGGTCATGGCAGATAGTGAGAACCAGAAGCTTGTAAGAAAGGACTTCTTCCAGAGAATTGTTGAGAAAGTGGGTGGGGGGGGGGGGTTTTAAACGGTCCTTTTGAAGAGACATCGTGAGAGTTGAAGAGACATAGTGAGAGACATAGAATTGAAGATTGTAACGTTTTAATTGTTACTAAACGACCCGTGAACCCGTTGGGTTACCGTTGTGACAGCGGTTGATGAAAAAAATCATTTCAAGAAAAACAAAGATATCTCCAGATATACCGCTGAGGTTGTTTGCATTGATCAAATTCTCCTGAAGAGTACTTGACTGAATCGGGAATTGATTTTCTAATAATTTTTTTCATTGCCCGATTTGAACGAAACTTGATACTGCACACCGCAGGAGAATGGTGAGTAAGGTGGCCCTCAAGTTTTTGTGCTATCGTCTACCGTTTTGGCTGTATTTCGGGAACATACATACATACAAGATGAGAGTTTTAGTAATATGTAGATTCGTTGGTATTTTATTAAAATAATGCATTTATAATGTGGATGAAGGTCTAAAGGGTCAAAAGGTATATTCCAATAGTATGTAATTAATAGACGAACGTAAATAATCGACACAGAAAGCATCACACACGGACGCACGCACACACACGCACATACACACACATACCTCATACATTTATAGTTGAGAGGAATATTGTTTGTGAGAATCTTTGAACCGGTTGTTCAACTTTTAATTATTGAAACAACATCACATGTTATTTTAATGGCTTACCTTTTGGAAACGCACACGAGGGCTGAACCGCATGGGACTGACTTTGTGACGACTATGACTTTTAAATTGATGTAAGTTTTTATGACGTGGGACTTAATAAGAGCATCATTTTCAGTACCGACGTGATAGGTTCAGATGTGTGATGAAAAATCCTTTTTGGCCTGAAAGAGTTAATGGTTTGCTAGCTCTTACTTACATGGCAAGTGACCCGTATTTTGCGGCTTTGACCCGTTTAGTGTCGTACCAACCCGAGGGGGGAGGCTATGGGGGTCACTGAGAACGGAATCTCGTTCCTTATTGGATGCATAAAGTGTCATGTTGCTACTCTTTTTGGTTCTGTATCAAGCACAGGTGAATGCATGTTGGTGTTGGTATCGAAAGTCTGGTTCATGAGCTACCACGACTCATGATCATGGGTTGCGGTATCTCAGTGTCTTGCAAGGTGAGACCATGACTGCTTTCCTTCCACCTCTTCCATTTGTTGAGCGAGTTAGGCCTCCAGATCAATGAGAGTGGCCTTGCTCCTAGCCTGTACCAGTTCACTTTCGGCTTGCATTTTGAGAGACTCCAGCTTCATGATTTCCTCAAACTCTTCTCTTTCCATTTCTCGCTGCCTTGCAATTTTCCCATTTTCCTTCAAGAGCAAAGATCTTCATAACTGCCTTGATTCTTATTTGTTTATCCTGTTCAGCCATTCGAAGAGCTAGTCGAGCTTTCATGGCTTTGGCTTGTCAAAAGCGGACTGCTGAGCTGGATGAGCTGTTTTTGAAGGCGTCACCAACAGACATCCTGCTTATGGTGGGTGGCAGCCTTGCTGGACTATCCTGCGATCCAAAAGCCTTCAAAACCTGCTGGTTAAAGGTAGCTGCAGTTTTATAATCGTCGACACTTTAATTGAAAACTTCCATTTCCTGGGTCAGCTGATGGTATTCTTGAAAAACATTCACCTGGTCTTCACTTTCATCCTTAACTAATGTCATGAATAATTGGGCAAGTCTACAAATTTGTTCTAAGAGTTATCCTGAAAGAAACGTTCTCTCACCGTTTGTGTTCTCAACATTATCCAGAAGAGTTTTGATTGACCGATGTATGCGGGTAACGAAACTCAGTTGTCCCACACGTGCCATCTTCACAGTGTGTAATTTCTCTGTGTAGACTTCAGGTTTCAACATCACAGACGTTTGTCTTCGTCGTTGACTTGTATGAATGGCCGAGTCCAAGTGCTCATCCATTGTCGGCTACCAGGGGGTCGAGGAAGTGACCAGTTCGACGAAGCGAAAGAATAACTTTGAATAAAACAATGTACAGGCACTTGGTGACCTGTACCACACCGACGGGCGTACGAACATGAATGTGATGACAACTTTCCCAGAGAATGCCGTTTTATTGTAGAATGAACAAAACCATATGTAAAGGATATTGGTTCATACCAGCAATATGGAAATTTCGTGCAATAAAACATACAGAAACGACCAGAAAATTCCAAACGATTAAAATGTTGGAGGTATTTCAATCACAGGAAAATAACCTACCAAGTGTTCACATCCATAGAATGAGCTAATGCTCAAAGGAAATCATAAAACAGAGATATACGGAGGTTCGCAACGCTCCGAAGTAAAACGCTGCATTACATGGCAGACAGAAAATGAAAATGTCACCAAAGGTGGGAGATGTTGATGTTGATGCCAAGCCTCAACATGCACGTTATGGATGGGAAGTCATGAAGTACTTTCTGAAAGGGCACGGTTGGAAGACACGTGATATTCATCAACTAAACGGTAGATGCTTTACCGAGAACACGAAGCAGTGTTGAGGCATTCAATGTCAGCAATAGTAAATGCTGACGGAAATGAGCGATGTAAACCAAAATCAAGCTGGAGGACACTCTCCAAAAGTAACAATAGCACTGTTGTTACAGGCATGTAATGAATATTCCTGTCGATTTTTTTCTATCCAGTGGTAGACAGTGGCACAATGCTCGCTTCTGCCCCTGCATCCACAAGAAAATGAAAGTCTGCTAGTATCATCCACGAAGAAGAGAAGGCGATTGACGTATGGCCCAGGTGAACTCGTCGCCAATAGTTGTGGGCCTCGTCGGTTCCCTGCGGGTAGTACAAGCATGGTGCTCTACACCGATGAGTATTAGCACCGAAGGGTACGTGGTGCCAACACCAAACTGGAGTGTTCACGGAAGGTGAAGGCGAAGGGTAACTCGAGGTATAGAATTTCTCTGTCCTTAAAAGGGACACACGAAGATGGGCACGACTGGTGCTGCACAGCATGGAGCTCCAGGATGAGCTTCTTAAGGTCCGCCATCTCAGATTGAAGCTCTGCGACGTGCTGTGGTGAAAGTGTCACATTAGCCACGGCCGATGTAACGGCGTCAGTGAGATGTATAGCCAGGTCCGTAGTGGCGGGTAGTGCCAGCTATGCATTAGCTGCATCATGCGGATGTTTGGTGATAAACTTTGCAAGAACAACTCACGAAACAGCGACAGGCCGAAGGTGCCATGGCGGTCACTGAGAAGCTGCTACATATGATGCAGTAGTTGTGTGTGTCTTGAATCTCCTAAATCCTCACTTGTAAGAAGTTGTTGAAAGTGGCGGTGCTCAGAGGGGGGTCGTGTGTGTTATGAGCATGGCCTTCAAAGTCGTGTCCAGGTTGTTCATTGGAGGCTGCTGTAAAATATCTCTCACCTCCATCGCATACTCTGGTGACAAGGAGAAAACAATGTATTTGAATCGTGTGAACTCGGTAGTAATGTTTCGGGTGTCGATTTTCACTTTGACTTGTGTAAACCACAGATGCGGGTCATTAGGCCAGAATGGCGGCAGCTTTATCAAAACAGGTGCCAATGATGAAGCTGGTTGAGTGACCAGGAAGGGCACAGCCGGTTGGTCACTCCCTGGACTGGCTGCGTTCTTGT
The DNA here is from genome assembly GCF_056783735.1 of Eptatretus burgeri. Classification (NCBI taxonomy): domain Eukaryota; kingdom Metazoa; phylum Chordata; class Myxini; order Myxiniformes; family Myxinidae; genus Eptatretus; species Eptatretus burgeri. The sequence goes on from NC_140972.1 coordinate 24,856,223, forward strand.
AACTCCTTTCCGTCAATTTGGATTTCCCAGCAGCTCAAACAAAGCATTTATTCTACCAAAGCAAGAAGCCTTCAATAGGACATGGAAGGAGCACACAAACAACAACAATAACAACAACAACGTTTCATAAAATATCCTTTTTCGTGCGTTTTATTTCATTTTACATCCTCATTGAGATTCACAGATCGACGTGCAATGTCTGAAGTACAACATGCCTTCTCTTGATTAAACGAGTTATCGATCAGGACAATGAAGTTCGTCAACAAAAGAGATTAGTGTCGACTCAACGACATGAAAATGTAGATTAGACTTGCTTATCTCTGGCAGACCTGCTGCTTGACACTGTTTTTTCAATTCTTATTCGAATTGGTGAGTTTACAGAACATCTTACCTTGCGCAATCTTGAGAAAAAAAGCGACATGGGTGGAGTGTGCGAGCGACACATTTGATTGGTTGAGATGATGTAAACTGCAGTAATATTTTGTCCAAGTACTACTAAACGGAAAGTTTTTGGAAGCGGTAAGAAGGTGACTTGTGTTCTGCAAGTGTTCAAGTATATGATTCAAATAAAATGAAGATTAAATTGTAGAAAATGTATTTTTTTTGAAGTTTACCGCCTTTGATGCAGCGAATTTCACACCACACTAACCCGTTACATTCGTTACTTGTGCTCGTTGTTTGTGTCCTTTATGACGGCCCTCAAAACAGCAACTTTGTTTGGAATGATTTTCAATTTTGTTTCACTGGCAGTCACACAAAGTAAAAAAAAAATTACCTTACTCCTTCGTGCGCATGCATGCCATTTGCCAAAGTACTGCGAAACTGCCATTTCATTTTCTGATTCATGTTGAAAATAGAACATTCATTTGAAATTAAGTTGTTCCTCGATCATAAACCAACGTTGAAGCAGTTAGAGAGACAAACAGACAAAGTGCACAAATTGCGAACCCCACTTTACGCTTCGTGCACAGGGTTATGAAGCATGACTCGCATCGACAAATCAAATGTAAATGCCAAATATACCGAGCAGTGCCCCATGCTCATGGCTAACAAGAGCTTTTCAGGTAACAGTTAACGTGCCAGATTATGGCAACATTTTGTTTTGAAACTCACAAAGAGAAACAACACGACCATTTTATAGCACATCCGATACATGTACTAACACACATTTCTACCACCCACACTTGCAAAATACCGCAATTACATCATTTCATGTTTCAGGAAAATAACCAAGTTTGTTTCCGAATTGACAGCCATACCTGGTTTGACTATGCCTGGTGTTGGCTTAATGATTAGGGTGGCGGGTTTTGGATCCTACGGTCCTGAGTTCAAATCCCGCTCCGCTGTTGAATTAATACCAGGTGGGGTTAACTCGGCCTGTCATCCTTCCGAGGTCGGCAAAATGAGTGCCAGCATGCTGGTATCCTGCGTCGGAGTGGCGACCCGTCCAGGATTGTGCCCAATAGCCAAGGAGACTGCTTCGGCAGCACCAACGCTCTGCAGAGTATGGTCCCAATCTCCTCGTCCTCCTCCTCCTCCTCTCCTGGTTTGACTCAGAAGCGCAACTCATCGAGTTTGAGAACAGCACGAATACTGCTTATTGGAAAATACAGATCACAAGTCCTGCTTTTTGCATTTAGATGGTGGACAAATGGGGATGCAAATCTTGCGTTTAAAAGGAGTCGGCATTGGCATTTTCAATATCTTGGCCAAATTCTGCACAAGTATGAAATGTAGTTTGTTCATCTTTGAATGGTGTCAGTAATAGGGAAGTCCAGCAAATTTAGTGGGGTGAGGATACAGCAGATGCAAGACAGGACAAACCCTTCATTGCAATGCAAAACCCAGCACATATGGTCTCCAAGCGCCCTCTCACGGTGTGGTCTACAATCACTCGAGCAGTTAACTTAAGTGCAACATGTACCTATGCAAGTACCAAGTGCTTGTAGGTGGGTGCATGCAGGAATAATGGATATATGGGCTTGCAGGTTTCATGCATAAATGTCACATGACATTCATAACCCTATGCTCCATAAAAGATCTACTTTAAGCAAGAAGTCACATGTTTCAAAAAAAATATATATATTGTTTTGCAGCCTCAGGTTAGAGGCTAACTTACCATTTGAACATAGCCCACAAATGCAATTCCCGACAAACCCCACTGAGGCAAGCACAGGCTGCAGATGGAAACATGCTGACTATTTTATCGACTCTTCAGATAATGAAATGAGACCAACACTGCAATCGGACTTTATACACATCTAGTTCAATTATAAAATTATTTTCCAAATAATAAATTAGTTTAAGCAATCAGTTCTGGACAGTATAATATTTGCTCCATTTCATGTACACAGTTACTTTGATAAACTTTAACATCTAAAGTTACTTTGATAAACAGTTGTATGAAAGAACAGAACACGACTGCAGGACAGCTGGAGTTTCAGAACCTCGTGTCGGAACAAATTGATTGTTTTCGAAATGAAGGGCGAAGTTTTCAAAAATCGAATTCTCTGAACAAACAGATCTGTGGAAAACAAGGTACGATGGGTATTAAAACAAGCTGCTGTCTCGAGGGAAGAGGAATGCCAAGCAAAGCAATTCCATCGATGGGAAATGGTGGGATGCATGGAGTACAGGTGAGTACACTGCCTTGACAGAGGTGGAGAGTGGAAAAGCACGATTTGAAGACTAAAAAGAGCCCAGTGAGAGTTGTAGCACAAAAACAGGAAATTAAAAAACTGCTTTTACCACTTTACCCTCACCTTTAATTAAATATGCACAAGGACTGACAGAATGGCTTAGAGGAGCACACACTCACCTCTGAGTTGTCTCACTTGGGTTTGAATCCTGACCTAGTTATGAACCGTCATCCTGGTGTTTCACAGGCATGGTGATTCATCACTGTGTGTGACATTCCTTCGATGTACTTTAAGCAGGTGTCCTGTCTGCCAGCATTGGTTGGTGGACATTAAATATCCCACGGTGTCCTTTGTAAAGAGTAGGCAAGATAACACCAGCACCCTCAACGAATTACAAATTTTTGCCACAACCAGCAGAGAGCAATGATTGGACAGCGGCACAGCCACACCCTCAGCCAATGATGCTTTCCCACAGCTTTGTTCCTCATACGAACAAACGAAATATTCACTGCAGCCTCTGATAAATTGACCAAAAAAAATGTGCAAGGCAATTGGCAAGGAATGTCTGTGCAGAATGAAGCAAACCATGAAAACTAGACGGGCACTCAAGAGTACATAGTCTCACCTCGTGCGTTCATTCTGAACAAAAACCATGAACTGAACATGCTACTATTATGGCTCATATACCCATATCAATGCACCCTATTATGTGACATAGTTTCATGGCATGAGATATGAACATCATAAATTTAATTCATCACCAACATCCGGTCAGAAATCATATAAATGAAGTTTCAGATTTTTTGGATAAAAATTTCAATTCAACCAATTATGGCTGGAATACCACTTCTCCGATGATGTGATCATCATCACCCTGTATAGGCCTACCCCATGGGGAGTTCAGGTCAGGTATGGGAGCATGTGCCAGAACAGCATGTCGCTGCGTCCACTCACTTTCCGCCGGTACTCCAGGGGCCTCCGTCTGGCCATCCCCTAGGCCAGGCCCATCCCCATCTCCTTGAGATGATGGTCAACCTGTTGCAACCATGAGGCACGTGGTCGACCCACTGGCCTCCTCCACTCATGAGACTCCCTCGCTGAGAGAATCTGGTGAGCAGGATCAGAGTCAGGAAAACGAGCCACATGTCCATACAGCCGCAACTGACGCTCACGGACTATGCAGGTAACAAATCTCATCCGAGTCTCTCTCAGCAACCGCTCGTTGGACACAAAATCCGACCAGCGATAGCCAAGGATTCTCCGAAGATACCTGGTACCAAAGGAATTAAGTCTCCGTCTCAGATCCTTGGTCAGAGTCCAAGTCTCGCACCCATAGAGCAAGACTGGAAGTACCAAGGACCTGAAGACTCGGACTTTCGTCCTCCCGCACAGGTACCGGCAGCGCCACACCCCATGATCCAGTGAATCCATGACTCCCCAGGCCCGACCCAGACGTCTATTGACCTCTGACTCGCAGCCAGCAGAGACATGAATATCACTGCCAAGGTAAGTGAATCTCTCCACGAGGTTCGGAGACCGGATTGCGGCGAGATAATGGTGGGTGGTTACACCTACTATTGGTTTGGTCGCTCTGATGGTTACCATACCCAAGGAGTTGCTGTAGCTGTGTACAATAAGCTGACCCCAATGATAATTGAGGTAACACCGGTCAACGAGCGTATTAAGAGATTAAGGATTCGTCACTCCTTAGGTGTCATTTCCCTGGTCTCTGTTTATGCTCCGACTGAGGCGAGTGATCGCACCGTGAAGGATGCATTCTACACCACACTCGAGTCTGTGGTTGATCAGTGCCCAGACGAGATACACTTCTAGTCTTGGGGGATTTCAATGCATCGACTGGAACTGATAGGGATGGTTATGAGGTGTGTGTTGGTCCCCATGGGTCAGGAACTATGAACCAGAATAGCACTAAGTTCCTTGACTTTGCAAGAAGTCATGGACTTAGGGTGGCTGGTTCATGGTTTCAGCGCCCAGAAGCTCATCGCTGGACTTGGTATTCCAACGCTGGCGGTGTGGCAAAGGAGATTGACCATGTCCTCATTGACGGTCGTTGGAGGATGATCCAGAACTGCAGGGTCTACCGGAGTGCTCAGTTCCTCAATACTGACCACAGGCTTGTTGTAGCAACTCCAAAGCTGCACCTTAAATCCTGGAGAATGGTACCATCCCAGCCTCGGCTGGATGTTGCCAAGCTCAGGGATGAGAGAGTAGCTGAGGAGTTTGCGAACAGGCTGAGTGGACACTTGGGGGGTCTGGGTGCTTTGGGGGGTCCTGAAGAGTTGTAGAGCGCCTTCAAGACCACCGTCCTTGATGTTGCCGGTGGATGCCTTGGAGCTCACCGCAGGGCAAAGAAGAATTTTGTCTCTCAAGGGACACTGGATACCATTGACCAGAGTCGCAGGGCCAGGCTGAATGGCAGAGCTGAGCTGTTCAGGGAGCTGAGGCGTAAAACTGTACGTGCACTGAGGGTGGACAAGGAGGCCGATGTGCGAGGAATCTGTGAGGGGGTAGAGCATCACCTGTGGACAGGTGATTCTCGTCCCGCTTACAGGGGAATTCGCGCATTACGTTCATCCAAGCCCATCCCTCGGAGCACTGCAGTTCGAGCAGAGTGTGGAAGGCTCTTGACAGAGGAGTTTGAAGTGAAGGCCCGCTGGGCCGGTTACTTTGAGCGGTTGTACCAGGCTGATCCCCCAGCTGTCGAGTTGGACGTCAAGGGTGTTACAATCCCTGTTGCTGACCCACGAATCAACTGTGGTCCACCTTCGCTTGTGGAAACACGGGCTGCGGTGAACCAGTTGAAACGGGGCAAAGCTCCAGGGATCTGTGGCATCCATGCTGAACTTCAAGGCTGGTGGAAATGCTGCACTCGTGTCATTGCATGCAGTTTTGTGCTCTGCCTGGAACACAGGCATCATCCCAACTGACTGGAAGAGGGGCCTTGTTGTCCCTCTCTGGAAAGGGAAGGGTGATCGTCAAGACTACAACAACTACCGAGGGGTGACGCTGCTCTCAGTGCCGGGCAAGGTCTTTGCTCGGATAATTCTTGATAGGGTTCGCCACCATCTGCTTGAGCACCAGCGTCCAGAGCAGTCAGGCTTTACACCAAAGAGGTCAACGATTGACCGTATCCTTGCATTTTGTGTCCTCACCGAACGCAGTCAAGAGTTTCGGCAGCTTGCAGCCTATGTTGATCTCTGTAAAGCGTTCGATTCAGTGAATCGGGATGTCCTCTGGAGGATTCTTGGTCTTCGTGGGGTGCCACCAAAAATGATCGATTTGATGTCTGAACTCTACTCTGGTACTGAGAGTGCTGTGAAGTGTGGTGGTACCATCTGACTTATTTCCAGTTGTTACTGGAGTTCGTCAGGGATATGTACTTGCCCCCACACTTTTCAGCACTTGTATGGACTGGATTTTAGGGAGGATGTCGGAGAGATCTAGCTGCGGTGCATCGTTTGGGAATGTCAAGATCTCGGACCTTGACTTTGCAGATGATGCAGTCATCTTTGCGGAGATTTTAGACATCCTTTTGGGGGCCCACGAGGTGCTGAATGAGGAGTCGGAGCCGCTGGGATTACGGGTTTCTTGGGTCAAAACTAAGATCCAGGCTTTCGGTGACATCTTGGATGCTGCTGTCCTGTCTGTGTCTGTTTGTGGTGAGGATGTTGAGGTCGTGGAGAGATTCACTTACCTTGGCAGTGATATTCATGTCTCTGCTGGCTGCGAGTCAGAGGTCAATAGACGTCTGGGTCGGGCCTGGGGAGTCATGGATTCACTGGATCATGGGGTGTGGCGCTGCCGGTACCTGTGCGGGAGGACGAAAGTCCGAGTCTTCAGGTCCTTGGTACTTCGTCTTGCTCTATGGGTGCGAGACTTGGACTCTGACCAAGGATCTGAGACGGAGACTTAATTCCTTTGGTACCAGGTCTCTTCGAAGAATCCTTGGCTATCGCTGGTCGGATTTTGTGTCCAACGAGCGGTTGCTGAGAGAGACTCGGATGAGATTTGTTACCTGCATAGTCCGTGAGCGTCAGTTGCGGCTGTATGGACATGTGGCTCGTTTTCCTGACGCTGATCCTGCTCACCAGATTCTCAGCGAGGGAGTCTCATAAGTGGAGGAGGCCAGTGGGCCGACCACGTGCCTCATGGTTGCAACAGGTTTACCATCATCTCAAGGAGATGGGGATGGGCCTGGCATCTGCCTGGGAGATGGCCAGACGGAGGCCCCTGGAGTACCGGCGGAAAATGGACGCAGCACATGCTCCCATACCTGACCTGACATGCTTCCTCCTATCTCTGCACAACACACCCCAATAAATCATCACTGTGCAGTATTATACGTGTTGAATTTTCACCGGGATATCACTTCACCGATATTGTCATGAAAAATCACACTTCTCTCTCTCCCCCCCCTCCACCGCACTTAGATCTGACACCTGACCGATAATGTCTTTCTCCACATAAAACATTTAACTTTTTCCTTTAATTCAATATCGCCACCAAATCACGTGACCTAACAGTTATTCGTCATCACCTGCCTCTTCCCTTCAGTCCGTCCGGACTCCCGCTCCACCCCTTTCCCCTCCCAACACAATCCCTCCAGACTCCCACCCACATCCCTCCAGATTCCTTCCCCCTCCCCTTGCTTTGCCTCCAACACCACCCCACCCCTTCCTCCCATGACAATCCCTCTGGACTCCCAACCCACCCCTTACAAAGCAAACATGGTGAACATACAAATCCTTTTAAATGAACCAATTAGCTTACTTCCCTCAAGGTCATGGAACTCATCTCAAGAAATAAAATCCTGACTTTTCTCCAATGGCCCAAACTCACACCATCAGTTGTGATTCGGACCAAATCAGATTCCGATCACACACTCCACCCTGGCCATGCTGCTGCTCTCCCTTGGGATTGAGGCCCTCATCAGAAACTAGATCAGAGCAGTCTTGACATTTCTCCAGCATTTGACAGTTTGCCAAGATACCTCACTTTCCAAACTCTGCAAACCATATTTGGTTCCTCTATCAGCCAGGCAGACTTCCTGTATCCTTAGTCATGTGGTTCTCAATGGGATCTTCATTTTCGCTCTCTTTCACTTCGTGCCTTGGGCTCAGTCCTCGCCCTAATCTTCATTAACAATTTGGAAAATCCTCTTTTCTGACTCCACCCTCTGCAATGACATCCCTCAAAGGCAGGCAGTGGCTTCTTCCCAATGCAGAGACAGAAGAGCTGGTCAACTCTTGCAAAGTGTTTCAATCCGAACTCCCCCCCATCTACTTCCTGAACAATCCTCTTAAAGTTGTCACTCAAGCATTTGGGTCTCACCATCAGTCATGACTCTCCCCACTGGGCTGGTTGGTGCCCTTGCCTGATACCTTGCTCAGCTTGACTATCTGGAACTCACTTTTATGTTGCAGACAGGCTTGGTGGTCTGTCTTCCACCATCTCCTTTCTGGTCTTGCACACTGCCAACCCCCCCCCTTTAAGTTTCTGCAGGGCACATGCGATTATGCCAGTAACCCCCCCCCGCCACCCCCCTTAAACAAAGTGCAGACTCACTGCTCACCACTCAATGTTTTTTTTTTTTTTTTTTTTAAAGCAACTTCCTCAAATTTGGAATCTTATTCCCTTTGGGCTTCAAGATAGCTGTTCACCACAACTCATGCCTTTGTGAGGACTGACATCCACAACCATCTTTTACCCCCCCCCCCCAATGCCCATGAAAAACCAAACTTTCCACTTGATTGAGTGTGCAGCCGTGCACCTCCTCCATAGTGCTCAACCCCATCTTCCTTTATTTGTGCAAGTCTCCCTCTATTTTGTCCCTCAACCTTGCTGCCGTTTTGTCCAACTCATCCACAAGCCTCGACACATCTAAAAATATTCACTTATTTTTGTATGCAAAGACAGGAAGAGAAAAGCACAATGGGGTCAGAACGTGGAATTGTTTTTATTTAATTTTTTTTTGCCTTTTCAATGCACGTGCAAGATCACAACAAATGAAAAGCAAACCTCTAAGGCATCATTAAATGAGCTTCCAACAAAACGAACACGTTTTAAACAAATTTTCTACATCAAACATACTAACTGTAAAAAATTCTTAAACTGTGAAATGCCACAAGAAATGGCGTTTTTTGTTTCACTACTTTAAATGGTTCCTGCCAGACCTTAAAAAAAAAAAAAAACACCTAGAAAAGTCTGAAAGAAGGTCCGTGTTAAAAAGGAGTAATTAAATGCACATTGTTGAGCGGTACGCGTCTGTTATTAGTTGAACCCGATCAGAAAAACTGCCATATTTGCAATAAAAAAAACAAGATGATAGTTAAAATCCCCATCGCTCTCAGATGAGTGATTACAAGCCTGAGCAAGCAGTGTTGGATGGTATGTAGATGTTGGAAGAAACATTATCAAAAGACAGCAGAAGTGATTCGTTTGGGTTAAAGCAGGAGACATCAAAATAATAAAAGTGGTTGTAGAAACACTCAAACCTAAAGAAAACATGCAGAACAAGCCCACAATGTCTGTTCTCACTGTTAAAGCTATATCTTTCCATTAATAAAGAAAAATGCACTATGGTTTTCCGGCTACATTTCTAAAAGTGCTATAATTTCACTACGTGCGACAATTTGCACAACAGCCACAAAAAAAACAATTAGAAGGCACGAGTTAGCCTGCCTGCAGCTCACAAGCAGTTCCAGCCTTTCTGGTTACGTGTGAGGGGCTGGTGGTGGTGAAGGCTCTCCAGTGCATGGCTGAAGTACCAGCAGGCTTTGCAGTAGTACTTGAAACATGCCTGCAGCACAAGTAAAATTATTTTATACAAAGAAAAAAAAAAAAAATCATAAATTATAAAAAATACAAAGTAAAAAAGGGGTGGGGGGAGGGGTGGCACAGACTAATGGTCCTAGAGTTCATCTGGCTCATTCCCAAAAAGTGGAGTGATGGATGGATCAGTATAAAAAAACAACATAAATATGTTGTATAACATGAGGTATTTTCAATAAAAGATTGGCTTTATACTGATGTTAATAAACCAACAACTTTGGATTTAACTAAAATGTTAAATAATGAAAATTTAAAGTTAAGAAAACAAAATTACCCCCGTGTGGGGGTGGCAGTCATCTCAAAAATACCACAAGTTCTCAATGTTCAGTTCAGGTTACCGTGAAACAGTCCAAACTAACCGTTTAGATTCAAATACTTCACAGAGATACACTAGGATAATACTACTAATGACATATTTAATAAATATGTATTGTTCATTTTGTACCCAGATTAACACATCATAATCACCAGTAAGTGCAATACGTGGTTTTCCGGTCCGTCCAGTCTCTGGGGACATTTCACTTCCGGTTGTAGGAAAAAAAACGAAAAAAAATAGGCTTAGCTCTCGGAGATTATGATAATCCTGTAGATTATTCTTCACTGATTATAATGCAACTTTCAGAATGAAAATGGGTCAAGTATTTATAGAGATATTGAGGTTTGAAAAATCGTTAGAGCGAGCAAATTCAATAATTATTAATTCCACAGAAGTTTCGTGACACTGCACAAAGTAACGTCAGTTATGAAAAAAACATTTTGCATGCCAGATTCATTAATTATGGAATGTACTCTGATATATTAATCAGAAAGCATGTAGCATAATTTATCACTTATCCCCTCATCCGGTATCCGTGGCCTCGCCCCATAGCCTGCCGCCCTATGTCCGCCGGTGATTATGTTAGATATCGGCACGATCGAGAGGAGCCTGCGAATTATCCCTGCTGATGCACTGAATTGATGCAATCGTTCGGCCAGAATATTCGTTGTCAAGATGTTGCGCGATTAAATCACCAATACAGTCACTCGAATTTATACCCCCGACATACTTCTTAACAATCACCTTTGTCCCAGAAACCACAATCTAAACCAAGCTGGCCACTGCTCAGACGCCATGACCGGACAACTGCGCAGTTCTACCACGCAGTTTGGTTAAAGATGACTCGGCATTTGGCATGCGTGCACGAAATTATATTTTGAAAATAAATGCCGATGTTTACATTTCGGGTTTTGAAACTTTTGCACCTTCGGCGGAAAATGTATAAATATAAAAGGCTAAAAATGTGTTTTATATTTCATTTCTCCTTCCTTCTTTGCGAATCGCATCGGCGTTTTTGGCCATCTTCCAGATCACGTGACGATCAAACGGGAAGGAAATTCAAAAATCTGGTTAGATTCAAGATAATATTTTTTACTATCATAATCAATAAACAGTTGCCGAATATCTTGTAGAATGGCAGACGAGATAGGTTTTGAAAATGGCGATTTTGATAACTTGCGTGACCTCGTCCCTGACCTTGAACCCGGACAAAAGTTATATCGTTGTGCAACACTCATCAACCTCTACCCACATACTAAGTTTAATCAAGATTGGAAAGAAAAAGTGACGGACGTACGTACGGACATTTGGTCCGGCTTTATGAGGTTATCTCGGTAGAGATGACCTAAAAAAAGATAATAGACAGTTACAAGCTCAAAAAAAAAAGCGAAAGAACGGCCCGCTGAACTGGACACTTCTTCAATGAGCGAGTGAGCGTCCGCTTTGTTTTGGAGAACGTGACGTCACCATCCATATATGGCACGTGGCTGTTTTTTTTTTTTTTTTTCAACAGTCTCGAGAAATAACAACTTCGGAGTTAAATTTCATTAATTTTCCCAATAGTCATGTGCCGCTCAATGACGTTCCGGGCAACGACGGATTACATGTACAACGGGTCTGCCAGCTCTGAAAAATTTTTTTGAAAAAAAATATGGAGCTGAAAAATTCCTATCGCCGAGTGATGTAGCCTCGTATAAAAATAGCACATACAATTATGGACACTCTACAGAACATAATACCTCATAATGATAATAAACGACAGTGTGGCCCTGTTATAATGCGATCGTTGAGGTCCATAAAATGACATCGCGAAAAAAGCAGGGTCATGCTAAACCGGGATTCAAGGAAATCGGCTTTCAAACTGAAGCAATGGTTCCACGTTTACCTTCTAGCAAGTAAATTACCTTTGAATTGAAGAATTCCACTAATAAATCGTTGTTCGTCAATTAAAACAAATTCATTTTTAGTGAGCTTTTTATGTTGTTAAAACGATCGCACTGTTCCGAAAATATATCACAATTGGCAGGTGCTAGTTTATTCATTTGTAAATTATAACATCGATGCAATGATTACGTATTTATAAAATCCAAACGCTATTTATTCACCTTTCTATAATCTATGCGAGAGGAGGTTGTAAGCTGCTGCTAACAACACTGATGGCCGTCATGAACTGCACAAAGGTAAATCTACCGAGTCTTCTGTCTCTTGGATGTGTGTTGTGGTGAATTGAGGTGAATTGAGGGACATGACGCGGGATCACATGTTGTGCGTTTCGCGTATAAGGGGAGGTCTCCGTGGTGATTGTCCCCGGGGCATTGCCATTTACATCGGCTGTTCACTTGATGCTCGTTGACTGAAGGTGCTCATTGACTGGTGAGAATGGAGATTATATCGAACTCCGTGCTTACGCGGATTTAGTCTGCAATGATTAATCGCACATGTATACGTTACTGCTTATGTACTCCTAGCTGAACCTGTATTCCCCGGTATGCCCACAGAAGCGGCTCCAATCAAATGGAATAAAGCCTAAACTCTGAAGGTTCTTCTCTCGCTCTCATTTCAATTTATTCCATTTGGTTTTCTCGGCTCTCTCAACCAACGATGGACAAGATCTACAAACCAGAGAGGTTCGACGCAGACCCAAACGCGACTGATGCAGAAATGAAATGGTCGCATTGGTTCTGTTCCTTCTCACACTATCTGACCATCATCGAGGAGGGAGCTGACAAATTCGCCGCTCTCGTGAATCATGTCTCGCCCAGCGTGTACAGGCTCTTCTCGGAGTGCGACACTTACGAAGCAGCGATCGAGGTTCTGGAAGCGCTCTACGTGAAGCCCAAGAACGAGGTATACATACGACATCTTCTCAACACACGCAAGCAAGCAGCCGGGGAGACAATCGATCAGTTCCTGCAAGCTCTGAATCAGCTGGGAAAAGACGGCAGCTTCCGGGCCGTAAGCGCCGAGGAACACCGAAAGGAAGCCACACGGGAGGCATTCATCCAAGGACTCAGATCAGCCCACATACGGCAACGCTTACTAGAGAAAGCGCAACCCACTCTTGACAAGGTAGTCGATCAGGCACGAGCGATGGATACGGCTCAGCAGCAATCTGAGTCATTTGGGACACCGATGCTGCTAATGAACGCTGCTACGATGGGAACCCAAGGAACCCCACTGGCACAGACACAGCCAGACATAGGGGATGGAGAAACACCCGAGGAGCCGGATACCCAGGCCACGTCAAACTCCTCAGCAACTGCTCCGGCTGGTAAATGCTTCTTTTGTGGGTACAAAAGGCACCCTCGTCAAAAATGTCCTGCCAGAGATGCCACATGCATGAATTGCGACAAGAAAGGGCATTATGCCAGGGTATGTAAATCTACTCTAAGGAGAAATAAACCCACTTCTGCGGCTCTCTACTCGCAAAATAAATTAACTGCAGCCTCCCCGGGGAATCTATCCAAGGCTATCATCAACGTACGAATTAACGGGCATATGGCAGAGGCACTGATTGATACCGGTAGCTCTGAAAGTTTCGTCAACAGCTCGCTAGTGAAGGGCAGGAAATGGATAATCCACCCGACTGACAATACGGTATGCATGGCCGCCACCTCACTACAATCCCGCGTACGAGGGTACTGCAATGTTGAATTGGACGTAAAAGGGTACACGCATCGGGATGTAAGGGTACTGGTGCTTCGTGATTTGTGCGCAGACGTAATTCTGGGTCATAATGTCCTCAAGCAGCACACGAGCGTCGAAATACCCTTTGGAGGAAGCAAGCCTCGTCTAATTTTAAATGCGTTGACCACCGCGGAGGTGACGTCCCCCCAGCTGTTCGCTAACTTGTCGCCGGTCTGCAAACCGATAGCGATTAAATCGCGGCGATATACCACTGCTGATATGAATTTCATCACCTCAGAAACCAAGCGATTACTGGAAGAAGGAATTATAGAGCCGAGCGATTCGCCATGGCGCGCACAGGTGTTAGTAACCAGCAGTCAGAACCATAAGAAACGAATGGTTGTCGATTATTCCCAAACGGTCAATCGCTTTACCCAACTCGATGCCTACCCCCTGCCGCGCATAGACGAGATGGTCGAACGCGTGGCCAATTATAAGGTATTCAGCACCATCGACTTGCGAAGCGCCTATCATCAAATTCCCATCCGAGAGGAAGACAAACCTTACACCGCATTCCAGGCAGGGAGGCGCCTCTACCAATTCAGGAGAATACCTTTCGGTGTCACGAATGGGGTAGCTTGCTTCCAACGGGTTATGGACGACATCATCTCAGATGAAAACCTCAAAGACACTTTTGTTTACGTGGATAATGTCACAGTGTGCGGTAGGGATCAGGGGGAACATGATAGGAATCTGGACAGATTCTTGAGCATTGCTAGAAAATATAATCTGACTCTCAACTACGAGAAATGCGTATTCTCGGCAAGGTTAATTGACCTTCTCGGCTACACAATAGCCGACGGCACAATTAAGCCTGATCCTGAACGATTGCGCCCACTTCGTGAGCTACCCCCACCTCAGGACCTGCAGGCAATGCGCCGGGTGATCGGCATGTTCGCTTACTATGCAAGATGGATTTCGCAATACTCCGAGAAAATACATCCCCTAGTGCATTGCAAAAACTTTCCACCAGATGCCGCTGTTGTAAGAGCTTTCCACAACCTCAAGGATGATATCAGTAAGTCCGTGGTTTTATCGATCGACAGCTCGGTGCCCTTCGTGGTGGAAACCGACGCTTCAGATCACGCCATAGCTGCTACACTTAATCAGTCTGGGCGGCCGGTCGCGTTCTTCTCGAGAACTCTCTCTAGAAGCGAGCAGAGACACTCAGCGATAGAGAAGGAAGCGTACGCCATCGTCGAAGCGCTGCGGAAATGGAGACATTATTTACTGGGAAACCACTTCACGCTCGTTACGGACCAACGATCCGTGGCATTCATGTTTGATGGGAAAAATAACGGGAAAATTAAGAATGAAAAAATTATGAGATGGCGGATAGACCTAGCTTGCTACAGTTACGACATTGTTTACCGGCCCGGGAAGGAAAACCCTGCTGCAGATACCTTCTCTCGGGTCTACAGTTCGGCAACAATCAGTCAGGCTTTGCAAGACCTACACGCGTCTCTCTGCCACCCAGGGGTAACCAGAATGGCACATTTCGTGCGCAGACAAAACCTTCCCTATTCTGTTGAAGATATTAAACAAATGAATGCTTCATGCCCTGTTTGTGCTGAACTAAAACCCAGATTCTTTGGCGCGGCATCTGGCAGACTGATCAAGGCCATTTCCCCCTTCGAGAGACTAAACATCGACTTCAAAGGGCCCCTGCCGACCGAGACAGACAACAGATACATATTCACCGTTGTTGATGAATATTCAAGGTTCCCTTTCGCATTTCCGTGCTCGGATATGACCTCGGGCACTGTCGTGAGATGTCTCTCTGACCTCTTCGCTATGTTTGGGAAACCTTCGTACATACATTCAGACAGAGGGCCGTGTTTCATGTCGGCCGGGCTAAAACAATTCCTACTAGAGCTCGGCATAGCAACTAGTCGAACGACGGGTTACAACCCACAGGGAAACGGGCAGGTGGAAAGGTATAATGGAGTTATTTGGAAAGCCGTAACTCTGGCGCTGAAATCGAGAGGACTGGGCCCCGAGCGGTGGGAGGTTACTCTTCCCGACGCTCTGAATTCCATACGCTCTTTGCTCTGCACGTCCACCAATGCAACTCCTCACGAACGAATGTTTACTCACCAGCGACGTTATGTTGACGGTCAAACGGTGCCCAACTGGCTGACCCATCCCGGTACAGTGTTCATGAAATGCCCGGTCCGACAAAGCAAGTATGAACCCCTGGTGGAGGGGGTCGAACTCATTGACACTAATCCAGAGTATGCTCATGTCAGGCTCCCGGATGGCAGGGAGACCACTGTGTCGGTTCGCCATCTGGCTCCCTCAGGTACTCCTCCCGCAGGTACACCACCTTCTGGCACTCCTCCTTCTGACATCCCCCCCCCCCCAGGAACTCCACCGGGCGACGGGGCTGCCGCGTTCCACCCGAGAGCGATCGAGGAGTCATCCCCGGCACAAGTCGAGGCTCACCAAGAGGATCGGGAGTCTCCCTCAAGTGAAACTGCCATTTACTCCCGGAGAGGTCGACGAATAAGGCCCCCTCGACGACTCAATCTGTAAAGGGGATTATCGGCATTCTCGCTGCTCATGCTCCTTATGCCCATTATATCATATCGATGCTCATTTCCATGCTCCTACAACTCAAAATAATCACTGCTTGGCATGTATGCTTCTGTAGACCTATTAGTCCGCGTTGCTTGAAATGTATACTCCTATAGTGCTAAAGCAATCATGGTGTGTAAGATGGGCCCCTAGTTGCATTTTAAAGGTGGGGAGAATGTGGTGAATTGAGGTGAATTGAGGGACATGACGCGGGATCACATGTTGTGCGTCTCGCGTATAAGGGGAGGTCTCCGCGGTGCGTGGTGATTGTCCCCGGGGCATTGCCATTTACATCGGCTGTTCACTTGATGCTCGTTGACTGAAGGTGCTCATTGACTGGTGAGAATGGAGATTATATCGAACTCCGTGCTTACGCGGATTTAGTCTGCAATGATTAATCGCACATGTATACGTTACTGCTTATGTACTCCTAGCTGAACCTGTATTCCCCGGTGTGCCCACAGAAGCGGCTCCAATCAAATGGAATAAAGCCTAAACTCTGAAGGTTCTTCTCTCGCTCTCATTTCATGTGTTACAATTGCCGACAATATTCAGTACAGTAACATGCTGTACAGGTTTGTATCCGAGGAGCAATAGGCTACACCATATAGCTTAGGTGTCTGTTTGTGTAAGTACGATGTTCGAAAACAAAAATGAAAAAAAAAATGATGTTCGCACAACGATGACGTCGCTTAACAACGAGTTTCTCAGAATGTAACCCGTCATTAAGTGGCGCATGACTGCAGTTCGGCAACCACAATAGTTTGCATCAAACTATTTAATGCACATATAATCATATTGATACATTTTCAGAACATGTTTGGTGACCCGCAACCTGCTCTTTAAGGTTCCAAGGCTTCAGGTTGGGAAACCTATTTTTGTTGAGATGAGCAAAAACACCCAAGCCCATGAAGACCAATGAAAATTTGGTCCAATGGACCAACAAACCCCCCTCGTCCTTATTAAATGCTGCACATCAAGCAAGGAAGCAGCATGTACCATTTTTGAAGTCTTTGGTTTGCATCAGTCTGGTGTTCGAAGCATCGACCTACCAGACTCGGAGCGGAAACTACTCATTAAACCACTGAGTCCAATGCTTCACTTTCGAATCACTCGCCTTTTGTATGAAAACACATTTACCACTACATTGCAATTTCATCCAGATGAGCTATCAATTACATGAAATTTTCGCTTTCAAAAGGGTAATCCTGAAAATGTTTAGCCTCAGGGATATAATTATTGACAAGTTGTCCAAGCCTTACAACAAAGCATCGTCACTCACAATTTCACGACAGAAGTACGGCCCATTCTGGGTGTGGCAGAGCTGGCACATGGCATCTTCAAGATATGGATCAATCTGAAGCTGTCAAGGATAAACACAAAAAGTGTTATGATCTACAAAATCTGACGAGTCACATCTTGTGAGAATGTTCCAAGGCTCACCGATGAGCATTTTGGAACCAAAATCAGCCAGCTGGTGTGTGTGTGTGTGTGTGTGTGTGTGTGTGTGTGTGTGTGTGTGTGTGTGTGTGTGTGTGTGTGTGTGTGTGTGTGTGTGTGTGTGTGTGTGTGTGTGTGTGTGTGTGTGTGTGTGTGTGTGTGTGTGTGTGTGTGTGTGTGTGTGTGTGTGTGTGTGTGTGTGTGTGTGGTATATATTTTGTTACGGAAATTGCCCTTATTGGACTACTAAATATAGGATTAGCTCAGATCCCATATTAAATGCATGTTTAGCTCGGTTGTGTGGTAAAATTGACGTTAGATGTGTCAGGAGCTGTAAGAGGCTGTATTATTGTTTGTGCGGTGGTGCTGGAACGAGAGCTCCCTCTTCCTCTTCCCCATTCCGGACAAGGGCCAGCCAAGTTGGCTCTGAGGGTGCGGCCAAAAAGGAGAAGTGAAGCTAAGGGGAGGAGTTTGTCGGCTTCGCCAAGAGAGGCGTGCTCGTGTGTGGAAGGAGCGAACGAAAGAGAAACGAGAGAGAAAAGGAGTTCTCAGTTTGGAAAACGGTCGGGTTTGAGGCGCGCTCATGGCTTCGAAGCGAGCTAACGAAGGAGGCACAGTGTTGGATCTGCCGGGAGACGTTGAACCTGCCTGCACGTCGAGGATTCTGCTGTGAGAGACGGCAACCGGCTTTGAGAGGCGAGCGTGGAAAAGGAAAGAAAAGGTGATTCGACAGAGAGGACGGAGTTGGGAAGTCGGGCTTCGAGGCGGGAAGGCAGGAGAGGAGATGACGGAGCCTCTGACGGTCCCTGCTCACACCAACGGCTCGACACGTTTGCTGATCCGCTTGCCGGTGCCCGGCACCTCAATTTGGGGCCTTGTCTGGAGAACAGGCCAGGCCTGGATTTGTACGCTGGACCTTGAGAGAAATCAGCTGAGGCCCATCGTCGACCTTACGCGAGGTCAGAGCGCATGTGGTGCGGAAAGGAAAGAGTGCGACATCTGCCTGTTGAGAGCGACATTCGTGCTTTTGACACTGTCCTCGCGTCCACGAGACATTACCAAGTACTCTGTCTTGCATGCATGCTGTCTGTCTTTGTCGGCACGTGTTGTACAAGGCATATATCGGTAGGGACCCCCTCTAAACCTGTAGTCCGTGGTTCCCTAGTTAAGAACGGGTTGAGGATTGTTAATAAAAACAGTCGTGAATTTTGCTTGTGTCGTATTCCCAGATGTTCCCCAATAAATCTGGTTGGTTCGTATGAAGTTGCCGCGTCAAGGAACGAATTGGCATATAAAACCAAAATAGTTACAGACTGGCAGAAAACGCTCGGCATCTGACACAACCAGTCTGCAACCGGGGTCTATTTCCCCAACTGGAAAGGTACAAGGATTACTTTGGTATCGCGATTGAAGACGCGTGACCCGAGGCCTGTGCCGAGCGGGCCGTCATTATAAACCCCGAAGACGGTGGTGGTGAGGGTGGCGCCAAGTCGGGCTAGAATCCCGCCACCGTAACAATATATATATACATATACACACACACACACACACACACACACACACACACACACACACACACACACACACACACACACACACACACACACACACACACACACACACACACACACACACACACACACACACACACACACACACACACACACACAGTCAGGTCAGGTTCGATCTGTGACCTGCTACAGGTACCATGTAAACCTGTTCCATGGTCGGGTTGTCGGCGACTAAACAAACAGTCTCCCTCACCAGGTTTTCTGGTGAGGAGGGTGTTTGGATATGGACACCCAGCAGGATTAAAAACAAAACCTGTCAAAGGGCGGAGGAGCTCCTTGTGAGCCAACGGCCATCCATATCTAGTGCCCAACTGTGTCTGCGGACGTCCTCCTGCAGTTGGGCTACTTCTTATTAGGAGGTTGGTGGCAGGATTTGCACTCCGGCCACCGTAAAATGCTTCATTCCGCAAAACGCAAAAACGCAAAAAAAATCTGAAAACCCACTCCGTGGGAGTACCTCCTGTGCAGCTTCCCTTCGCAGGGCAGCTCACCGGATGACGGGATTGGGGCAAATCCTTCAGGACCCCCAATCTTTGATAGGAGGGAAACCACGGGGTAACATCCCTGGGTCAGATTGTGGGAGAGTGTGTCGGAGTGGTGCTGAGGTGTCGTCCACCAGACGGCGGTCTCCTTGGGTTAACCTGAGGCGGTCCCTTCGGGTGGATGCCTGGAATGTCCTATCCCTAAGAGAGGATGATCACCTGTCTCTGTTATCATCTGAGCTCAAGCGTTTGGACATCGGGATTGCAGCTCTCTCTGAGGTTCGGAGACCGGATTGCGGCGAGATAATGGTGCGTGGTTACACCTACTATTGGTCTGGTCGCTCTGATGGTTACCATACCCAAGGAGTTGCTGTAGCTGTGTCCAATAAGCTGACCCCAATGATAATTGAGGTAACACCGGTCAACGAGCGTATTATGAGATTAAGGATTCGCCACTCCTTAGGTGTCATTTCCCTGGTCTCTATTTATGCTCCGACTGAGGCGAGTGATCTCACCGTGAAGGACACATTCTACACCACACTCGAGTCTGTGGTTGATCAGTGCCCCAGACGAGATACACTTCTAGTCTTGGGGGATTTCAATGCATCGACTGGAACTGATAGGGATGGTTATGAGGTGTGTGTTGGTCCCCATGGGTCAGGAACTATGAACCAGAATAGCACTAAGTTCCTTGACTTTGCAAGATGTCATGGACTTAGGGTGGCTGGTTCATGGTTTCAGCGCCCGCAAGCTCATCGCTGGACTTGGTATTCCAACGCTGGCGGTGTGGCAAAGGAGATTGACCATGTCCTCATTGACGGTCGTTGGAGGATGATCCAGAACTGCAGGGTCTACCGGAGTGCTCAGTTCCTCAATACTGACCACAGGCTTGTTGTAGCAACTCCAAAGCTGCACCTTAAATCCTGGAGAATGGTACCATCCCAGCCTCGGCTGGATGTTGCCAAGCTCAGGGATGAGAGAGTAGCTGAGGAGTTTGCGAACAGGCTGAGTGGACACTTGGGGGGGGTCTGGGTGCTTTGGGGGGTCCTGAAGAGTTGTGGAGCACCTTCAAGACCACCGTCCTTGATGTTGCCGGTGGATGCCTTGGAGTTCACCGCAGGGCAAAGAAAAATTTTGTCTCTCAAGGGACAATGGATACCATTGACCAGAGTCGCAGGGCCAGGCTGAATGGCAGAGCTGAGCTGTTCAGGGAGCTGAGGCGTAAAACTGTACGTGCACTGAGGGTGGACAAGGAGGCCTATGTGCGAGGAATCTGTGAGGGGGTAGAGCATCACCTGTGGACAGGTGATTCTCGTCCCGCTTACAGGGGAATTCGCGCATTACGTTCATCCAAGCCCATCCCTCGGAGCACTGCAGTTCGAGCAGAGAGTGGTAGGCTCTTGACAGAGGAGTCTGAAGTGAAGGCCCGCTGGGCCGGTTACTTTGAGCGGTTGTACCAGGCTGATCCCCCAGCTGTCGAGTTGGACGTCAAGGGTGTTACAATCCCTGTTGCTGACCCTCGAATCAACTGTGGTCCACCATCGCTTGTGGAAACACGGGCTGCGGTGAACCAGTTGAAACGGGGCAAAGCTCCAGGGATCTGTGGCATCCATGATGAACTTCTCAAGGCTGGTGGAAATGCTGCACTCGTGTCGTTGCATGCAGTTTTGTGCTCTGCCTGGAACACAGGCATCATCCCAACTGACTGGAAGAGGGGCCTTGTTGTCCCTCTCTGGAAAGGGAAGGGTGATCGCCAAGACTGCAACAACTACCGAGGGGTGACGCTGCTCTCAGTGCCGGGCAAGGTCTTTGCTCGGATAATTCTTGATAGGGTTCGCCACCATCTGCTTGAGCACCAGCGTCCAGAGCAGTCAGGCTTTACACCAAAGAGGTCAACGATTGACCGTGTCCTTGCACTTCGTGTCCTCACCGAACGCAGGCGAGAGTTTCGGCAGGGGCTGCTTGCAGCCTATGTTGATCTCTGTAAAGCGTTCGATTCAGTGAATCGGGATGTCCTCTGGAGGATTCTTGGTCTTCGTGGGGTGCCACCCAAACTGATCGATCTGATGTCTGAACTCTACTCTGGTACTGAGAGTGCTGTGAAGTGTGGTGGTACCATCTCTGACTTATTTCCAGTTGTTACTGGAGTTCGTCAGGGATGTGTACTTGCCCCCACACTTTTCAGCACTTGTCTGGACTGGATTTTTGGGAGGATGTCGGAGAGATCAAGTTGCAGTGCATCGTTTGGCAATGTCAAGATCTCGGACCTTGATTTTGCAGATGATGCAGTCATCTTTGCGGAGACTTTAGACATCCTCTTGGGGGCCCTCGAGGTGCTGAATGAGGAGTCTGAGCCGTTGGGATTACGGATTTCTTGGGTCAAAACTAAGATCCAGGCTTTCGGTGACATCTTGGATGCTGCTGTCCTGTCTGTGGTGAGGATGTTGAGGTCGTGGATAGATTCACTTACCTTGGCAGTGATATTCATGTCTCCGCAGGTTGTGAGCCGGAGGTCAATAGACGTCTGGGTCGGGCCTGGGGAGTCATGGATTCACTGGATCATGGGGTGTGGCGCTGCCGGTACCTGTGCGGGAGGACGAAAGTCCGAGTCTTCAGGTCCTTGGTACTTCGTCTTGCTCTTTGGGTGCGAGACTTGGACTTTGACCAAGGATCTGAGACAGAGACTTAATTCCTTTGGTACCAGGTCTCTTCGAAGAATCCTTGGCTATCGCTGGTCGGATTTTGTGTCCAACGAGCGGTTGCCGAGAGAGACTCGGATGAGATTTGTTACCTGCATAGTCCGTGAGCGTCAGCTGCGGCTGTATGGACATGTGGCTCGTTTTCCTGACGCTGATCCTGCTCACCAGATTCTCTCAGCGAGCGAGTCTCATGAGTGGAGGAGGCCAGTGGGCCGACCACGTGCCTCATGGTTGCAGCAGGTTGACCATCATCTCAAGGAGACGGGGATGGGCCTGGCATCTGCCTGGGGGATGGCCAGACGGAGGCCCCTGGAGTACCGGCGGAAAGTGGACGCAGCGACGCGCTGTTCTGGCACATGCTCCCATACCTGACCTGATATATATATATATATATATATATATATATATATATATATATATATATATATATATATATATATATATATATATATATATATATATATATATATATATATATATATATATATATATATATATATATATATATATATATATATATATATAGCAAGAGACCGATCCAGCCACAAAAAAGGGCAAATAAACACACACACACACATCATAGTCTTGCAGAAAACTTAAGAGCACATACATCAAGCATATTAAAATAAAATAAACTTACTTTTTTGGTAAACTTCAGAGTTTTTATTTCAATGAAGGCAGAATGAACAGCTTTCATGAAGCTCTTGTGGTTGTTGAATGCAACACGTCCAGAACCTATGAAATAAATGCCAAAACCCATCACATTTTATAAAGTTTAAATGTGCACACAAACAAATCAATAAAAATAATCTCTCCTCTTCACATCGGCCTGCACACCTCTTCGATAAAAAGCCCGTGTGGACGAGTGATATGCTAGGTGCTAGCGCACAAGATAATGCACCAACTATAGAAGATGGACAGCACTACAACAATCAAGGAATTGAGGAACAAGAAAGTGAAGGAAATATAGCAATCTGCAAATAGATAGGAATAGTTAATAGAGATATTAAAGATGATGGGTAGGAATGGAGGATGACCTGCAATGCAAACATAAAACTGAAGGAAAGAATGATGAAGGAAGTTCGATAAGTATAAAAAGGTCCAAAAGAAGAGGACAAAGCCTGGATTTGAAGAGTTATATAAAGGGTGATGAAGAATGTTTGTCCCCCAACAGGGACAGAACAAGAATGGTGAAAAAGGAAGAAGACGTGGAAGTGGAACCAAAAAAAAAGTAATAATAATAAATAAACCAATGTCACCCGCAGGGTGACCCGTATCTTGCCAAAAGGTGACCACGTGTGACTTCTTTAAGGTCACACTGAGGTGAACAGAGCTGCTATCCACCAGGAGCGACTCCTTGAGGAATATCTGCCTTCGAGAGATTCCGATGAGAATCGTTCCTACAGAGTAACCATGAAAAATATGTTTGCCTCATAACGTCACCAAATGACGTCATAATGTCTCAAGCTTGACATATCTAGAAAGCACTCATCGAGATGTTCAATTTGAGGTACTACACGATATGGTTCCTAAAACTTGAAAATTTGACCTTGGGGTCAAATATGTTTGACCTCAGGCACTAACCATGAAGGTCAAGGCCAATCGCCACCAAAAACTAATCAGCTGAGCACCAGACCATATACTACATTCCCAGAAAGTTTGGAGACGATCGATTAAAATTACTCAAAAAATAAGGGTTTCGTCGACTCCCCTGATTTGCGACAAAGTGACCTTGACCTTCAAAATTTTATGCGCTGAAAGGGACCTCTATAGGCCTCTGATATGCGAAGTTACAAAAATTTCTAATGATAACTGTGCTCTGCAGAGTGATTTATACGTGATTACAGACAAAAAAAACAACAAAAAAAAATATGAAGGTCAAGGCCAATCACCACCAAAATTAATCAGCTGAGGGCCAGACCATGAACTATATTCCCATGAAGTTTGAAGACGATCCATTCAAAATTACTCAAAAAAAAAAAAAAAAAAAAAATCAGGATTTCGTCGACTCCCCTGATTTGCGACAAAGTGACCTTGACCTTCAAAATTTTATGCGCTGAAAGGGACCTCTATAGGCCTCTGATATGCGAAGTTACAAAAATTTCCAATAACTGTGCTCTGCAGAATTTTTTATACGTGATTTCAGAGAAACAAAAAAAAATAAAATAAAACATACAAGCTGACCAACATATCTTGCCAAAACGAAGTTTTTGCAAGATAAAAAAATAAAATAAAAAGGCCACCAACTTTTCTGCAATGAAAGAAGCAGGCACTGCTTCTGCTTTGTGGGAGATGTAAATACATTGCACTATGGATTCTGCAGCATTCATGAAGCAAGTGTGAAGAGAGGGTCCCAGCCCACAAGGGAAAGCAACACACCATTGGGCTTTGCATGGGAGGTCATTTTGCAGGGTCAATCGCACTGTGTCCAAAACTGTTTTGGAGAGCTACACCCTCTTCTGGAAGAGCAAAACAGGATATAAAGACCTATATAGTGATAGCACCAGTGGAAGAGTCAGCAAGCCAGCAAAGAAAGTGGCCTTGCATTTCACAAGCGGAAAACATGGCAAGCAGAGCTGGGCACCAGCCTGAATAATGCCTCAACTACTTGCTCGGGATGCCAAGCTATCCATAGAGAAGCAAGCAGCAGCATGTCCAAATTTGAGTGACTTGCACAGAAACCAGTGATGTTCAGAACTATAAAAATAAAATAAAAAGCCAAGTTGGAAATCAGCTGCAATGATAGATTCTATGACTGCTTACAATTACAAGCAAACCAACTTCAGGAGTTGAAAGGATCTGTTTCTACATCACCCCACAAACCTCATTTCCCCCACCCCCCCCCCCCACCACCAAAGCTCCTTTCCCATATATTCAAGTGAGGTTGGGTTGTCCTCCAAGCACTTGACAGGCAGCCAAAGTTGATAGACAAGTTGAAGAGAAGCTAAGTGACAGCAGGAAAAGCGAGATTTGAGAACAGGAACTAATGAAAGGTTGGCCAAAACATAGTCTTCTGTTTAAATGTTGGCACCTTTCACAATCACAGGTTGGCATAATCAACCACAGGTGAAGCAGGACAAATACAGATATGGTCCTGAAATCTACGATTTACAACACCTGCTCTCAATAATAC
The DNA here is from genome assembly GCF_056783735.1 of Eptatretus burgeri. Lineage (NCBI taxonomy): Eukaryota > Metazoa > Chordata > Myxini > Myxiniformes > Myxinidae > Eptatretus > Eptatretus burgeri. The sequence continues at coordinate 24,881,619 of NC_140972.1, forward strand.
AAGCTTCAAATTCCTTATGGGGATAAGGAAAGGTCAAATTCCCCATGCAAGTCATTTAAAATACTTTGCTCAAATTACATCAAGCTACCATTTCAAAAGTTCGACAAAGTTTGCTCACCAATAGGATAGCGGTGCTTGTCTGTGTCTATCCCAGCATGCACCACACCATCAAACAAGTCATTCATGATTTTTGCAAGACCCTCAGCATTCAGCATCCCATGTAAAGCACCAACAAAGACGGTCTTTACTGGCTCAAGGCGCCGAGAGTGGTTCCACACAAAGTCAGAGCCTGCCACCACCCAAGGAATCACTTGCACCTGCAGTACTCACACGAAATTTACTGCAGAATTAGTTTTGTTGTAATCTTTAATATCCTCAATCAGCATTAGCTCGTCACAACAGATAACGAGAACAAAGTAACAAATGTAAAACTATCTGATGTATCCAGGGCAGCATTGGAGACATTTCAACTCACCTTTAGTAGCAGGGCAGGTACTGGAACCAATTAGAATCATAGGAATTATTAAGGTAAAGCTAAATTAAAGATAGTTCAAGGAAGTTAGTTCAACAAATCTGATGTAGTTCTGCAAGCGAGTAACCAATTGAATTATAAAGAAAGGGAGGTAATGCGATATACTTGGACTTGGCGGCACTTCATAGGAGATCAGAAAAGGCTGCAAGTCAAAGTGAAGACTACGAATTGATCTAAAAAAAAATAAAACTAGAACTGCCAATTTATAACTGCTGGCAGTGATGACCGGGTACCCAGTCCGTCAGCCTTTGACACAACTGATACAACATGAGACTTAAATCATAGTCGCAAAGTTTCGCATTTATCGGATAAGCGGTGCCAGAGAAAACATTATTTAATGGTGATACAAACACAGGCCTGCTTCGAGACAGCGCGGAACAGACGAGTTACGAACCGGGCAGCACAAAGCGTTCAATTTCCTTATTACTGGCGAACAGATTCAAATAATTAAATAATTCTGGCTGCCAAACCGCATGACCGATCAGGTTGAAATTTTAAACCTTTGTTTCGCATGTCGGCTAAATTACAAATGTGAAGTTTCGTGTATATATATTGTTGCGGTCTTCGCGCCCGCCGGCGTGCTGACGGCCACGTAACTCGAATCGCGGCACGTCGCCCACCGGACGGACAATCCAGTCGTGACCCTCTCGGACTAACGCCGGGAACCAGTCACGGGTGGACCTTTCGGTCTCACCGCGATCGAGCCAATCAGCCCCCGCGTGGGATAGGGTTGCTCGCCAAATTCGACCTACCTAAGTACCCACGCGGAGGGTAGACCGGGCGATCGCACCTCGCCGCAGGTCGACTTCGGACACGGGCCACTTAAGCGACCCGTTCCGTACTATCAGAATAACCGAGCGGTGTTATCGTCGACCTCGACGGTTCGATTAATTATCGGGCGTATTCAGCCCACTACCAACCCTTTACGTGAAGCAAGATGAGGGTTCAATGGGGGAAAAGACGAAGCGAAGCGGGAGAACAGTTCAACAATAAAGCACATTTATTCGCGGCACACGGGAAGCACACAAATACAATTCCACCAAAAGCACACAAAAAAAAGAAAACACAATTCCATTTACACAAAAAGCAAATATAAAAGTGAAAACACAGTGCAGAGCTAATACCGACTACCGAGCACACGGCAACACTTATACAATTCTACTTCACAGACGGCGCCGACAACACATACCCAAAACCAAGGAAAAGAATACCCTCAAGAATGAGGCGGGCCTGAGGCCGAGACCGGGTCGCGCCTACCCGTCTGGTGATGAGACGCGGAGCGGCGATGGCGCCTCACTCCGCGGGCCTCGCGGACAGTGTCAGGCAGGGGGTGGGAAAAGGGGCCCCCTTGGTCGCACTATCTCAGCGCGGGGGGAAACAGGAGGGGGTTGCTGATGCTCGGGGTATAGAGGATCTTTATTATCCCTGGTGTGCGTCTCCACCTCGGCCAGGTCGCGCTGCCGGCCTTCCTCGGGCGTGCAGCTCCCGGCACCGTCGCGAGCACCCCCTCGTCTGCCTTCGCCGCTGCCGCCTCTCCGCCTCTGGACTCCTCTTTGGGCTCTCCTCGTTGGACTCTCCGATCGACTCTCCCCTTCGCGACTCTCTTCAGCTTCTCCAGCTACTGCAGGCTTCGGGCTCCAGACTTCCACACTTCTCTCTCTGCTGACTGACGAACACCGTCCTTTTATCCCCCCTTAGCTTCGCCTTTGACCCCCTCCCTTTGACCTTTCACCTCGCTCCCCATTGGCCCGAGAAAAAGTGGGCGTGAAGGCTTTTTGATCCACAAATTTGCATATATCGATCGTTCTGGAGGCGGGGCCAAATCGCCCCTCGCTCACCGATTGGACGGCAAAAAGTGGGCGTGTGTCGTTTTTGAAGCACAAAATCCGTGATTTTGTACACGCTGTTCAACGTGCGCCCTGCACGAGTCCAACACCGGTACCCACAGCGGGGCAAGAACGGTGGCGATGCTACGGTTGCGAGGTGTGACGTGAAGGTCGTGGCGGTTGTGGTGAAGCGGTGGTTGTGGTCGGTGGTTGATGTTGTGGTTGTGATCATGGCGGTTGGTCCAAAATAAAGATAGTAAAAGAAAAACGGCTATCCTGAAGAGTCGCAGCACGTATAAATGACATGTATTCCCACTAGACAACGGGTTTGGGCCTAACTACACATGCACTTACCGAGATACCTCACCTAAGGGACCTGAATGGTGGTTTGCGAATTTGGTAACCACAACACTACCCCTTCCCTTTTTACAGACTCGTCCTTCCGAGTCGTCAAATTTTCGTGTGCCATCATGTGCAGTTTTCCCCTAGTACATTTTACCTACGGATCCCTGAGTGCGACATTCATGGTATTCGTGTCCCCAAAATAAATAACCTGAGGGCTGCGTAACTATCTAAACAAACTCACTCACACGGACGACTTAAATAAAATTGCCGGCGCTAGACAGACATGCCGGGGGCGCACTCATATTTACAGTACATCTTAACCTTAACTTACAAATTTTACACTAAACCATGGCCCAGGATCATTGAACTCTGCAAAAGAAAAGCAGTTAGCAGGGAGCCAGGCTGCCCGCATGCAGTCTCTGGCTCAAAACAATGCAGGTGACAGGGAACGTGGCTGGCTGCTCACACGCAGTCCAAGGCTTTCCCTTTTGAACTGAACGCAGTGAACCACAACGGTGCATGGGCTGCACAAACGCAGTCTCCGTGCCAGCTCAAGTGGCACACGCAATGAACACAACGAATGGATGGATGAATGGATGGATGAATGGATGGACGCAAACACGGTGCACGGGCCGCCACTGCAGGCCCGTGTTGTAGCTGCCAACAGGGCAGTTCTTGCAGCTTACAAACTGTTGCCTTGCGGATCCTGGCGCACATGGAAATGAACAGGGGGGGGGGGGGCAAAGCAAAAATTGAACGGGGCTGGTGAACGTGGGCAGTGGGCATGGCATGGCAAAGGTGAGCAGGCAAACACAGCCCGCAGAAGAAGAACGTTGCAGGCAAACACAGCCGGCAGATGAACTGGCCGGCACAGGCCTCGAAGCAAAACACGGCCAGCCGATGGCACAGGCCTTGCAGCAAAACAACAGCTGCCGATGAAGTTGGCCGGCCTCTGCCTTGAAGCAAAACACGGCCAGCCGATGAAGTTGGCCAGCCTTTGCCGTTCCGTGGAGGTTGGTGGAGGGAGTGCGGTGGTGCTGACCACTTGGAAGGCGGGCTCGGACCTACCTACCTGTCTCCCTCCCAACCTATCGCCTTTGCCTGTCACTGTACATACCCACTCCCTTAATTTGTCAAACCCCAATTTAGCCCCAACTTATTTTTTTGTTGTTTTTATTTTTACTTCCCCTCTATAAATCGTCCCCTAACCCCCTTTATCGTCTTTGTTCGGCTAACCTATCCTGTCACCTAGCCTACTCCCAACCCCTACGTTCCCTTCCCGGAGGGGAATAAGGGAGAGCTAACGTCCTGTGTCGAGGCCCAACGAAGCCTCAGAATGGCCTCCCCAGAGTTCGGCAATCTTTAACCAAAGTGGGTCCAGCGGCCCACAACGACAGCGAGGGGATGGATGGTGCGGAGGGGTACATCTCCTAATCTACCCTAACCATTTAACTGTTAAACTACCCCGGGGCTTTCAACAAGCGCCTCTCGCTTAAACTATTGGTTCTATAAACCCAGATTCCCGTCGCCTGTGTTGGTGTCCTCACAATTTCGGGCCTCGCCCCCCAATTTTCTCTCCGTGCCCTCACACGGTCTCATGGCTGGGACACGTGGCTCCCTCTGGCAGGCACGACCCTCTGCCGAATCTCCCGCTATGGCACCCCCGGGCACTACACTGCCTCCGAGCCTACCAGCTCCCTAACACCGGGGAGTGCCCCCCCTGGCACCTCCCCTGAAACGCACACGTGGCAGGCCGGCCTCCCGGGCCCCTTTCCGAGGGTCACCCGTGCCCACAACACTGCCCACGCGGTTAATGGCGCCCCGGGCCCCCGCACCAAGCAGGCGCACCCGTGCCCACTACTCTATCCCGGCCCCCCATGGGCCCATGGCCTACCACGGCCGACTAGCCTGGTGCCCGGGGTACCCACTCAGCGATACTCACCTTTCGCAGCCACGCTCCCAAGCCCGTCAACAGGGCTCCTGCACCCCTCCAAATGGGTCTCGAGCCTACACTCCCACCAACAACAAAACGACCTCCATTTTTCAATTTGACTAACCCAGCTAACTCACTCTACACTGACCCCGGGGTCCCTTGGGCGGGAGTCACTCCTCCCCCCAATCACTCATCGCACCATGCATTCCCCATTCGCTCCACTCACACAGACCCGCTGGCCTCACTCACTCAACAAGTACTCACCTCACAACTCACCAACTGCTGAACTCTGCCATCCTCCGAACTACATCCCCTAACTAACTCGTGCTCCCACGTCGTCCCTTAAACTATAGCACGTTCCATTTAACCTACGTAGCTAAGCTACGTCCCCTCTACACATTCATAAGTCTGTCCATGTCTCCAAATAAATCATTTTATTTCCCAACCTAAATCTGGCTACAATCCCTCTACCTAATCCATTCCACGGACTCCATGAGGACTTACCCCTGCCCCATGGAGTCGGTCTAGCTAAGCTAACCCTTCCCCCTAACTAGTTTCCATCCTGTGCCCAGGTAAGGGGGTCTTCCACCCCTTTCCCAGGAATCCTGTGCACCCGAAAGTGAGGCTTTTTTTTTTTTTCCATGCGCAGCACCTGCGCGGCAACTCAGAGCTCGCGCACTTTGCACCTGCCCGTGACGTCATGCAGCTGCACGTGTTCCTCGTCCCTCCTTGGGCCAGGACCATCCGGCAGAGATACCCCTCCTGCCGGATTCCAACCCCACGTGCAGCCATGGCGTCACCGTGCGCATAAAAAAAAACACAAGCCCCACGTCTCGAGGGGTTCCCCACGCGAACACATGTGCTTTGCCCGTTGGAGCTTAACACACACGATCGCGTGGAGAACCCGTCCGGTCCAAATCCATTTACCTGCCTAAACTTTGTCCGTCCGCGGGATCGGCAAATCCACCGCGTGCGTTTCCGGACCGGGACTTCACTCTCGCAAGCGAGCACGTGGTGGTCTCGTGCGTTGCACAGCACGAACCGCGTGCTCACTGCTGGGTGAACCCGGCACGGTCCCCGAAACAACTACAGCCGCTACCCGGCTTTCTCTCCTCTGTCGCCGTCTCCGTCTCCATTCCACACACGCATACCTGCGTGTTACGACGCACACAGTCCACTCCATCAAACTCACACCGGGAGACGCGGCTGCGTGCTCCCGCATGCCAACCGACATCTCCCTCACATACCGCTCTCTCACACACACGGTCTCCCTTGCATACGGCCGTTCACTCACGCGTGCCTCATTCGCACACGTGGCTCCAAGCACTCGCGGCCTTCCACTCACTCGTGCCTCACTCATACACCGTCCCTCACTCACACACGCGAGGGCACTCACCCGCGGTGCCTCATTCACACACACGGCGACACTCACACACGCGGTCTCTTCCACACACGGTGCCTCACCCACACACGCGGGGGCACTAACCCGCGGTTCCTCACTCACACTCCGTGCCTCAGTCACACACGCGGGGGCACTCACCCGCGGTGCCTCACTCATACAGGCCGTTTCACTCACACCCACGGCCTCTTCCACACACGGTGCCTCATCCACACACGGCGTGCTGGGAAGCACGTACTCCGGCACCATCGCCACCACACCACTCACACACGGGGTCGCACTCACACCTTGCACCACACACACAGGGACAACCACACTGGGGATTCGTGTCCCCACAAGGGTCTCCGGGGCCTCTATACCCCCCAAGCTTTCCGTGCACCCGTCCACAGCACTCGTCCCCTCAACCTCGCAAAGCACGACCGAACTCACCTGGTCGTGACTCACCTCAAGGGGGCATACTCCCTCCCCTCGTTCCTGGAGCAGGCCATCCAGGTGCTCGCACTGGGTCCCTACCCAGTCCGCCAGCTCACCCCCATTGTCCTCCACTACCTCTGTGTGTGTGTGTGTGCGTCACTTACCCCGTCTTCCTCGTGTAGTCTTTCCTCTATTTTTTCTATCTCCCGTGTCTCTGCCAACTCTTCACCCTTTACCTCCCTTGTCTCAACTATTATTTCCTTTGTCACGGCCTTCATGCCCGCCTGCAGGCATCGGCCCATATTCTGCGTCTCACCCCGGAACTTTTTCATTTCCTCCTTCATGTTTGCTTCCATTCCGTTCATTTTTGTATCCATCTTTTCGTTTATTTGTTGTGTATTGCCTTTCATTTCATTTTTCATTTCATTTGTCATTGCCGCATTCATTTGTGCCAGCATGGTGAATAGCTGGGCCATGTCGGATGCACTCAAGTGAGCCGTTTCGGCAGGGGTTGGGGAAGGGTCTTGGTGGAGAGGGGGGGGGAGGTGTCATACACCGCGGCCGCTGCCGCACCCACCTCGGGCCCTGGGTTCAGTTGGGCGAGTCAGTGTTCCTGCACAATCAACATTTCCTGCTCGGGGATTCCATCCTGGACCATGGATCCTACACATTCTACATCCATTTCTAATACCCCCGGCTCCCGCTCGCCTTGAGACGCCATATTGCTTCTCGTGAAGGGTTAATTTGCTCGCTCGTAATTTGGAGGGAATCGGGGGTCGCTTCTCTCACCCCTGGACCGATTCCCGTGAATTTAGCCGGAGACAGGAGAGCCCGTTTTCCTGTTCTCCGATACCAGTGCCGAGAGGAGGGCGATGAATTTGTATCCCACTCCTGACACCAGTGTTGCAGTCTTCGCGCCCGCCGGCGTGCTGACGGCCACGTAACTCGAATCGCGGCACGTCGCCCACCGGACGGACAATCCAGTCGTGACCCTCTCGGACTAACGCCGGGAACCAGTCACGGGTGGACCTTTCGGTCTCACCGCGATCGAGCCAATCAGCCCCCGCGTGGGATAGGGTTGCTCGCCAAACCCGACCTACCTAAGTACCCACGCGGAGGAGGGTAGACCGGGCGATCGCACCTCGCCGCAGGTCGACTTCGGACACGGGCCACTTAAGCGACCCGTTCCGTACTATCAGAATAACCGAGCGGTGTTATCGTCGACCTCGACGGTTCGATTAATTATCGGGCGTATTCAGCCCACTACCAACCCTTTACGTGAAGCAAGATGAGGGTTCAATGGGGGAAAAGACGAAGCGAAGCGGGAGAACAGTTCAACAATAAAGCACATTTATTCGCGGCACACGGGAAGCACACAAATACAATTCCACCAAAAGCACACAAAAAAAAGAAAACACAATTCCATTTACACAAAAAGCAAATATAAAAGTGAAAACACAGTGCAGAGCTAATACCGACTACCGAGCACACGGCAACACTTATACAATTCTACTTCACAAACGGCACCGACAACACATACCCAAAACCAAGGAAAAGAATACCCTCAAGAATGAGGCGGGCCTGAGGCCGAGACCGGGTCGCGCCTACCCGTCTGGTGATGAGACGCGGAGCGGCGATGGCGCCTCACTCCGCGGGCCTCGCGGACAGTGTCAGGCAGGGGGTGGGAAAAGGGGCCCCCTTGGTCGCACTATCTCAGCGCGGGGGAAACAGGAGGGGGTTGCTGATGCTCGGGGTATAGAGGATCTTTATTATCCCTGGTGTGCGTCTCCACCTCGGCCGGCCTTCCTCGGGCGTGCAGCTCCCGGCACCGTCGCGAGCACCCCCTCGTCTGCCTTCGCCGCTGCCGCCTCTCCGCCTCTGGACTCTCCGACTCTGGACTCCTCTTTGGGCTCTCCGATCGACTCTCCCCTTCGCGACTCTCTTCAGCTTCTCCAGCTACTGCAGGCTTCGGGCTCCAGACTTCCACACTTCTCTCTCTGCTGACTGACGAACACCGTCCTTTTATCCCCCCGTAGCTTCGCCTTTGACCCCCTCCCTTTGACCTTTCACCTCGCTCCCCATTGGCCCGAGAAAAAGTGGGCGTGAAGGCTTTTTGATCCACAAATTTGCATATATCGATCGTTCTGGAGGCGGGGCCAAAATCGCCCCTCGCTCACCGATTGGACGGCAAAAAGTGGGCGTGTCGTTTTTGATCCGTTTTTGAAGCACAAAATCCGTGATTTTGTACACGCTGTTCAACGTGCGCCCTGCACGAGTCCAACACCGGTACCCACAGCGGGGCAAGAACGGTGGCGATGCTACGGTTGCGAGGTGTGACGTGAAGGTCGTGGCGGTTGTGGTGAAGCGGTGGTTGTGGTCGGTGGTTGATGTTGTGGTTGTGATCATGGCGGTTGGTCCAAAATAAAGATAGTAAAAGAAAAACGGCTATCCTGAAGAGTCGCAGCACGTTTAAATGACATGTATTCCCACTAGACAACGGGTTTGGGCCTAACTACACATGCACTTACCGAGATACCTCACCTAAGGGACCTGAATGGTGGTTTGCGAATTTGGTAACCACAACAATATATATAGAAGCAGTGGTTCCAGAGTAAACATTAATTGATATTTATCCTTCAATCCAAGACGGCGGCCAAACCATGTGACGTATGACGTCATAATTTTCACCACATGTGCAAACACGAACGTAGACCATAAGCGCAAATTTTCGCTTTGCTAGGTTAAGCAGTTCCAGAGAAAACATTTAATATTTTTCTTAAAATCAACATGGCTGCCAAACCCTGGGCCCGATCCCGTTGAAATTTCAAACCCTCATTCCGCATGAATGTTCCACCATAAAGGTGATGTTTCACCTTTATTGATGCAGTAGTTCCAGAGTAAACATTAATTAATATTTTTCCTTCAATCCACTATGGCTGCCAAACGTTGCGTCGTACCTCAAAAGGGGGTGAGAACTTTTTATTCGTCATGGAGAGGCGGTCATAGTGGTGGAGTTTCGCCTGGATCTGTTCAGTGGTTTCAGAGAAAAAGACGTTTAAAGATATTATTTTTCAATCCAAGATGGCTGACGAACCATGTGACCTATGACATCCCAAATTTATATTCTGCATCCAACTTGGTATTGGAACACATTTGTGAAGTTTCGTGTGAATCGGTAAAGGTGCGTTTTTCTATCCAAGATGGCCGCAAAACCATGTGACGTGTGAAGTCATAATTTTTACCACGCGTGCACACATGGTGGTAGATTATAATTGCAAACTTTTGATTTGTTAGGTTAAGCGGTTCCAGAGAAAACATTATTTAATATTTTTCTTAAATCCAACATGGCGGCCAAACCGTGTGACATCAATTCGAAATTAACAAACTTATAATCGCCTACCTGTCCCGAATATAGTTCTGAAATCTCCCCTTCCTCGGACCAGCGCTACTGGAGAAGATGTTTGGAGGTTTTAGGGTTTTTTCAAGATGGCCGCCAAACCATGTGACCGATCAAGAAGAAATTAACAAACTTGAGAAAGGCCGTCATGGGGAATATATGTGTGAAGTTTCGTCTTAATCTGTCTTGCCCTTCTGGAGAAGAAGATTTTAAAAATTTATTCATTTTCAATCCAAGATGGCTGCCGAACCTTGTGACCTATGATATCATAAATTTAAATTCTGCTTTCCATCGTCGACCCGAACAAGTGTGTGAAGTTTCGTGTAAATCGGATAAGGTCTATTTTTATATCCAAGATGGCCACCAAACCATGTGACTTCTGAGGTAAAAATTTTTTACCATGTATGCAGAGTTGAGGGAGGAAGGCACTTGCAAATTTGCTTCGATGGCTTATGAAATTCCAGAGAAAACATTATTTAATATTTTTCTTAAATCCAACATGGCGGCCAAACCATGTGACCTATCACTTCGAAATTAACAAACTTGCATCGCATACATGTCACGAATATAGTTCTGAAATCTCGCCTTCATTGGACCAGCACTTCTGGAGAAGATGTTTGAAGGTTTTAGGGTTTTTTCAAGATGGCCGCCAAACCATGTGACGTATCAACAATAAATTAACAAACTTGAAAGAGGACCTCAGGGGGAATGTGCCTGTAAACTTTCGCCTCAATCTGCACAGCTGTTCCGGAGAAGGATTTTTTTAAAAAAAAAAACACTAAAAAACAAGATGGCGGCCGAACTACGTCATCGATGACGTCAAGAAAAACATTTTCGTTGGTGATTTTAGGCGTAGATGATGCTCAAAGTTTTTCAGATTTTTCCTATACAGCGTTCTACTTGACGAATTTTCACCGGTATATCGCTTCACCTATGACGTCACGAAAAATCACACGTGTTCCCCATAGGGAGCTTAGTAAAATGTATCAAACGAAAAATTTTTCCATTGCACGGTTTCCGAGATACAGATGTCCAAAGTTTATCGCTTTTTTCAAGATGGCAACCGTACCACGTGACCAATGACGTCATAATTATAACGTGATTGTGCTATCAAAAAAGATACATACTATGGCAAAAATTGTGTCGATCGGACTTAGTGTCCCAGAGAAAATGATTTTTAAAGCGAAAAAGGGTGCAAAATGCTGGCGGAAAAATAATAATAATGCGTAATAATAATAAACAGAAGAAAAACAATAGGGTACCCTGTACTCACAGGGTACCCTAATAAAAATAAAAATTGGGCAAAATGGATTGAAAACTTGCTTGGGGAAAGAGCAAAGAATGGTCATCATGGTGGGGGGAGGGAAATTAATCTAGGATATAAAAAGGAATGGCATACCTCAAAAATCAGTAAAGGGCCCAAATATGTCATTTGTCAAGCAGATTTAAGTGTAGACAATTGAAGACAGAGCTAAGTTGTAAAATAAACCTCAAAGTGGGTTGATCAGATTTGGAAAAAGCAGATATTGCATGGTGTCGGCAGATACAGTATATTATGGGGGGGGGGGGCAGAAAAAAAAAAACACCAACAGGTATTTGGAAATGGGGGGGGGGGATAGAGATTAAATGCAAAAGGCAGTTATGGAGCATGCACTGCAACATCTGCCATTACGAGTTTGTAGTGGTTAACTCAGTCCCAGGCAGTAAAAAGGAAAATGAATGACACGCAAATTTTTTCCCATGGCGATAACTTGTAGATTCAACACCAAAACAAGGAAGCAGGGGTCAACATTGATAAGCAGTTAGGGTAGAAGCATTAGTTAAAGCAGTGAAGAATCTACCGAGTAAAGTGTGAGGTAGTAGCAGCAGTTTGGATTAAAAACAATGGGGGTTGAGTGCAGGGATATTGGAATATTCTGATGCTGAGAGATGCATGAAAAATATGAACATGCCCAATTCAACAACCTCACAGTTGCCCTCGACACTCATGACCACCTCCCCTGCACCATAAGTAAATAAATAAATAAAATAATAAACCCACACCTATATGCTGCCAATGGCAGTTTCCCTTTACCTCTTAGTTACCCTTCCCACCCCGAAGCAAGCTGAGCACTGCTTGAGTATCAAATGACAGGAAGAGTTCAGTACAAGTGAGGTGGCTGAAGAGGTTTTTCTCCCTCTTTAGTCCCACTTAACTTTAACCATCAAATACAATTGAAGTACGAAATTTGTGCACGGATATTTATTTTCAAACTAATGAGGTTAATCGCCCATCATGGGACCAATCAGAAACTGCCAGTGATGGTCAGAGAAGTGCTGCACAGTTTAAATTTAAAAACACAAAAAACACAAACAGTGGTCAAGTGCTTGCTGATGAGATACTGTTACGGCTGTGGAAATTCGCAAACCACCATTCAGGTCCCGTAGGTGAGATAACTCAAAGTACATGTGTAGTTAGCCCCAAACCCGTTGTTTAGAGGGAATTTATGTGATTCATTCGGGCTGCGACGCTTTGAGTTAGGCGTTTTTCTGTTCTATCTTAATTTTTAATCAACCGCCATAACCATCAAACCACCACCAAAAACTCTCCACCACCCTCACCTCTCTCCTTCTACGGCCATTCCCGCATCACCTGTGAACACTGAGCGTCGGGCTGTCTTGGGCTCGTTCAAGCGATACGCACCGAGCCGCAAGTGCAAATAGCAGCCTCTCAGAGGGAAAAATTCGGATCAAGACTGCGACACGCCCACTTCTGATCCGTCCAATCAGCAAGCGCGGAGCGGCTTGGTCCCGCCTCCAGGGAGTCCGTGTGAAATCGAAATATGCAAATTCTAGGATCAGGGGAGGTTCACGCCCACTTTTCCTCCATCCAATGGGCGAGCGTGGCTCCGCCCCCGAGCTCATCCTGATCCGGAAATTTGTATATGGGTTCTCCTGCCGGCCTATAAAGCGCCAAGCGCAAGGCGAATCAGGGAGAGTCAGTTTGGAAGAGCAGAGTGTGGCAGCATCGGAGTCGGGAGGCGAAGGCGTCGAGTTGGGTTCTGCAGTCGGCTGAGAGTTGTGGCAAGAGGCCAAGGAGCTCGGGTCCGAGGCGAGGAGGACGGCGGTCGGCGGGAGATCGCTCGTCGCAGGACCCAAGCCAGCCAGCCATTCTCCCTCCCCCAGAGCATCAACAATTCCCCCTTTTCCCCCATGCCGAGATAGTGCAACAAGGGGGCCCCGTTCCCACCCCACTCCAAACGTCGTGCCAATGAAACCCGCGAAGGAGCACGGAGTCGGGGCACAGCCACGTCTGCGGCTCGTCCGCCAACGCGCCACGAGAACACTGGTAGGACCCACCCGGTCTCACGGACCTGGCCGCTCCTTCAGGTCCCGCGCACATATTGGCCAACAGGCCCATCTGCCCTCTTGTCTAAGAAGGGTGGCTTCTTTCCTTTGCTTTTGAGTAAATGTGTGTCAGCGCCGTGTCTTGTAAAGTAGAACTGTATAAGTGTTGCCGTGTGTACGCTTATTCGGTTGTAACTCTGCGTCGTCGTTTTTGTTTTCCTGATATAGGTGCATTCTGACTGTTTGGCTGTATATGTGTGCTTTCCGTGTGGCGCGTAATAAATGTGCATTGTGTGAACTGTTTTCCCGTTTCGCTTCGTCTTTTCTTTGACTCTCCATCCTGCTTCAGGTAAAGGGTGCGTAGTGGGCTTAAAACGCCCGATAATTAATCGTAACAGTCGAGGCCGACGATAACACCGCTCGGTTATCCCGATAGCACGGTACGGACCGCTTAAGCGGTTCGTGTCTGGAGTCAGCCTGCGGCGAGGTACGATCGCCCGGTCGACCATCCACGCAGGTACTTAGGTAGATCAAATTTGGCGAGCAACCCTATCCTGCGCGGGTGGGCAATTGGCACGGTCGTGGTGGGGTTAAACCCCCACCCGTGAATGGCTCCCGGCGGTTCAGAAAGGGTGACGGAATTGTCCGTTCCGGTGGGCGAGGCGGCCGCCATTCAAGTCGAGCGGCCGATTGCACGCCGGTGGGCGCGAATTCGCAACAATACTATTGCTTTGAATTCAGTCAGGCAGCTTAGGACCGGATTCGAGATGGATATGGACGTTCCGGACAAAAGTGCCAATTTTTCCCCACATGTTAACCGTTACCTTAGCTTTCCATTTTTGATAGGAACCACTTCCTCCGAATACATTGAGGCCATCTTGGATTTTCAAGATGTCCACCATGTAAAAACCTGTATCTATCAATATCTCAGCTTCTAACAGACTTAGGATCACAATCTTGGTATCTGAATAAATTTTTGGGGTCAATGAATATAACTATACCATTTAGAAAAGCAACAGACAATATTTATCAACACAAAAAAGAAACTAAACATGAAATTTGAAAAAATAAAATTAAACAGAATACTGTTAATGTACCAGTCACTCACTGAAAATACTGCAAGAACCAACGATATAAACTGTAAACGTGACAGTAATCACATACCACTGCACATGCATTTTATTCTCAGCTTACTTCTCAGTGACAACTGCAGAGTTCAGTGCACTTCCAACGTGCCTTTCTGCATGAGCACCAAGCACCACATCCACTTTGAATCTTGCTGCCACATTTGACTAGTTCACTGCAGGCCTTGGGGACCACAGGTAACATTTTCCATACAGGAGCCCATGAATTGCTGTCCTCATTGAGAGTCCAGCTCCAACCTTCTGCAGTAGGTGCATGTTGTTCAATCTGCTCACTGGTGCACTATATTCCTGCCCGATATGCAACTCGCTTTGTGTGCTGAAATAGTGCATCTGTGTTGGGGGATCTGTGTAGTGAAATAGTGCATCTGTGTCTCTCCATAGTCTTCCCTTTTGGCAAAACAGCTCCTTTATAGCTTCATCCACACGTTGCAGGTCGCTGGTCTTATCATACAGGATAACAGTGAAGCATTTTTAGCAGCTGGAAATGTTGAGCACAAACCTCGACTTCTGTGCAAGGATGAAGTGTCGTGTCGGTAAAGGAACATGTCACATCATGATAGCAGTTCCAAGTCTCCCATGCTGGTTGACTTGCCTCTTCCAAAGGATGCAGATGTAGTCTCACTTCCCATGAAAGATTGGGAGGGCCAGGGATTTCTCCCTACCCAGGTCTTCGTAGATATCATTGATGTGATGATATGCAAAGTTGTTGCATGTACCAAAGGCAACCCAAATGCTCACATATTGGCACAGGGTGATCAGGTGATGGAACTTGCCAATGAGAATCATCGCTACATCCATGTCAACAGTGCGCACCAGACAGTTAGTACAGCCATTCTGAAGAGCATCCTGGAAGTGGATCCTGGTGTCTGCTTCTTCATGATCACATGGATCAATCGGTTCCTCGAAGAATAGCTGAGACACCAAATGTGGTGATGATTTCCTTCTCTTTGGGGCAATCCACAGTGGTAATCTTGTTGGAAAGAAATGCAAACAGTTCCTGTTTGTTAGCTGGGTCACGCAAGAAGTCAGCCCAGTTTCCTGGGAGCTTGTTCTTGCCCGCGACCTTTCTCCAAACACCCTTTCCTCATTTTTCTCGAATGAATTATTTGATGCTGCTGGGGATGTACAGTATGTGTCCCATACCACAATCAACTCTTTTGGAGTATTTGTTTTATGATGTGTGGTACAAAGATCCGATCAGCACGCTCATCAAATGTCACAATGTTGGTATTGGAGAGCAAATGCACCACAGCAGCTCAATCAAGAAGCTTCATGTCAATGGAATCAGGAGGCTCATTGTGAGTGTCTGGCCAGAATATTCATAAGATTTCTTTCCAAAGTACAATTTTCCATCAAATTTGAATGAGGTAAAGGATGGTTCTCACGGCTGAATAATGTACTCATGTCACTAACCCTGTACTGTGTGTGCTGCATCATGATGTAGAGGTGAGAGAACAGATAATAATCATCCTTTAGTAGGGAGATATTTCCCACTTGTTTGGTCTTGACTTCTGGCTGTGGACAACTGGAGAGGAAGGACATTCTTCTTAATTGGCTCATGAATGGAGGATGTGCGATCAATAATAAGCGTTTTGCAATATTTGGCAAACTGATCCTTTCCGAGACTATATACTGTTCGCACCATGTTCACCACAGATTCATTGAAAACAGCATGTCTTGTGCCAATAACTCATCACTGTCATCAAGGAAAGGGTTTCCCAGCTCAATGATGTCCTGAACCAGATTCTCAGCCTGCTTCTTGAAACTTCTCCATCTGTTTTACTTTTATTTTTTTCTTTCCTCCATGTTGATGGAACATCTTTCCTTTGCCGCTTTGCTTACACGTTAATTTTTTTTTTTATGGAATTGTTTTTTTTTTTTTTTTTTTTTTCACCAAATAACCAATCTGAGACTATCCTAAATGGTATAGTTGTATTCCTTGACCCTGAAAATGTATGTTTAGACACCAAGATTACGATCTGAAATGGCTTAGAAGCCGAGATATTGAGATAAAAGTTAATGTTGCAGCAATCTTGAAAATCCAAGATGGCCACCATAGTGGCCCATATGATATCTATGCCCCACAGATTTGGAGGAAGTTGTTCCCACCAAAAATGGAAAGCCAAAGCTATGGGTAGCATGTGGGGAAAATTTAGCACATCCATTTGCTAAGCTACCTCACTACCATTCCTTATTCTCCTCAATGTGCTCTACAAAAATAAAATAAAGACTACGACCACTACGACTAAAAAAAAATAAAAATGTACATTTTGGCTGAAGTTTGGAACTTGTGCAAAATATAATTGATAACCATTATACGCAAGACAGTTGGATGCCACACCATGGTATCAATGAGAATAACCGAAGGTTATCAGTTTTACTTAACACCTTCACATCACCTCTTTGGAACGCATACGGCGGCTTGAGACCTTGTAGTAATAATCTCCATGCAAGCCCCCATTGCGGAAATCATGTGTGCACGTTTGCAGCAAGGCACGGACAGATTTATCGGAGTCAAAAAGGATGTACACATACCCTGAAAAGGCAAGTCAACAATACAGAAACAATCATACAAACCTCCAATATGTACGAGTACCTTAACTGAGTACCATGCAAAACTTTTGGAACTTTAAAGATGTTAAAATCAATTTCAAAAGAGGTGCAGGTACAACAGTTTAGAGCACAGACATGATGGGCCGAATGGCCGTCTTCACTTTGCTTTGCAAAACTTTGCAGTTGCATTAAAAAAAAAGTTACTCTTCAAGGAAATAAAGTACACCAATCCAATTTAAATTGATCAACGGATACAAATTGTTCACTACATACAAATGCACAGACCGGGAGGTGGGAGAGGGAAGAAAAATTACCACACCCAAAGTGAAGTAGGTAGCAGAGAGTGTCGAAGTGCTGCCCAACCAAAAACGAGAAAATAAAATCTCAACTGTCCAAACCAACCAAGCATTCAATCTAACCATGGTGCTAACAGGAACAAATGCAAGGGGATTCTGCTGGTGGAGAGGAATCAAAATGGTTGGAGAAAAGAGAAATTGCATTCAATTTAAAACATTCCACTTTCTTTGCTTACAAACTAAATGAAGACTTCATATAAAGCTTGACCCAATCTGTTTAAAAAAAAAAAAAACATCAATTCACACCTTCATTTGAAGACATGCTTGAATTGGACAGTTGCGATTAATTAAATATACCCATCAGAGATGGGGAATCCCCCGCCATTGAAATAAATGTTGACGCCCAGCCAACCGGACGGTCGGACGACCCGAGTGACAACATCCCCCCCCCCACTTCCGCCACGGTGGGGGATAAAAACTCCACAGCAGTGCAACAACAATCATGTGTCGAAGAAACAAAGCTCATACTGGTACCGTTGGCGACATTACCTTTGGGCATATTACCTTTGGGCGGACATCGTGGGTGCTTTCCATCCTTACCAGGCCACTCCACACTAACAGAGCCGAAGATTTTGAAAGTGTTGATGAGGCCAGCTGCAGAGACATACGAACATCAAAACAAACCATGGATCAATCAAATAGTCAACATAGTCATACGGCACAGAAAACTTCAATTATCCATTTTTGTACCCCACCCATCTGACAAGGTCAGACAGGAAACGTTAACAAGAGCTCAGTCCGACCGACCGATTATCTGTCCATGTATTTTTGTGTATGCAATTTCAAAAACCTTTGAACATTTAGCTTTGAAATTGCAGATATCTATGCCTCATGACATTATCTCAACCTGATTATATCACCGCTGTGATTGGCTGAATTATGTTGCCATCGTAACCATCTCGATAACTTCGCTTGTGCATGTAACATTTCAAAAACTGTTTAAGATTTAGCTTTCATATGAAAGAGATCTAGTCTTCATACCACCCAAAAGGCAGGGGACCTTGAGTACAACCTGTTTTTGATCAACATGTACAGTATTAGGAACATCAAATTTGTAGATGAAAACGGTGACTTAATTTACAACTATTTAAACAATCAGCCAGATTTCAACCTGAATCCAACTTTCCAGTGTGCCAAAAGGGGAGTTAATTTTTTTTTATTGATTTTTCACGACTGCTCATGATTACAAGAACATTGAGAATCACTGAACTTGGTATCAAATTGGCTAGCTGAAGGCCAACACTTGTCTCAGACTCTACGTAAATCAAATTGTAGTCGTTTCCCACGACGTGACAATTTAACAAATGGAAAGACTTTGGCACTGTCTGCGTCTCAAACAGCTCAGTTTGTGGCGTCATCCACCGTTCTCATTGAAGGACAAAAATATCAAGCTGGCTGTCTTCACCGACATCAGCACAGCTAACTGCCGAATCAGTCATTGCTTCCATGACCTCTTCTCCTAACCACTTTGCAACAATTTGACACCCATAAATTCATATATTATTTTGTATGCAGCTTGTGGCTGCTGGTTGCATCATTGCTGGGAACATGGCTGTCACTGATACAGTTCCCCCTAGTTCCAGGAAGGTAGTACTCGTTTTGATGACCTCAGAAGGATGGCAGGCTACTACATCAGCCCACCTAGCACTTGACACCATGACAAAGGCTCAAACCTCAGGACCCTAAGATCTCAAGCCAGCCAGCCACCTTAACAGTGAAGCAAACACCAAGCTTCTGAATTCCTATGAGCATGGCATTGCCTGCTGCAGTGAATTGCTCCTGCCTTTTTATAGTTTTGCAATGTGTGGGTTGGCCACCAACTGACCATCATTTTCATTAAAAAAAATAAAAAATTTAAATGCTGATTAGAATTGATAAGTAGTGTGTGTAAGGATGGAGTGAAAGCAAATCAGATCAATGGCAGATTGAAACTGGAACATGACCCACACAAAACGTTTTGGAATTTAGCCTTGGACATGTCATACAAGGGAGTAAATTTCATTTTATCCTCTCTCCTGCAGTGGTAAGCCTCAGGAAGAGGCCGAAATAGAGGCAGCAGTATAACAAATTGACTCTTAGGAGTTCAAGGGTTAATTAACCAGTTATCCAAAGTGTACGTTTGTAATGACCAATGTAAAAGCCCAATTTAAGTTTGTCAAGACAGTTCAGCAGGGCCTGTCCCACCCACCCTGATATTTCTGTTTCATGCCAAAGATGGACAGACATAATGTATTCACCGTTTGTCTGAGCAGGATGTCTCAAAAGGTTATGAACACATTTTGACAACAATTTGGTGGACAGATTGGGTGCGTGACAGACTAATCGATTCGATTTCTGGTGAATATCTGGATCCAAGAATATGAAAATTATTCTTCACCATTGATGGGGCCAAAAAAAAAACGATATATAGCACAATGTTTCAAAAAGTGATGAATGTGTTAAAATGAAACTGTCGAGGAGTTGGGACGGTGACAAGCAGATTTGATTTTGGTCTGGAGTTTGTTGGGGGGGGGGGTGGTGGTGTTCCCCCTCTTCTTTTTTGAGACATCTGGTTCTACTAGGCACTGTATTGTGGTAGCCAAGCCCATGATCGGACCGAATCAGCCATCATGACCATTTTGACATGGCTCAAAGCCGACAGCTGCACCAACAAGTCTACAGGGACACTGCAGAGTGGGATCCATTTTAAAATTATATTCTTGAAAAACACCTGTGCCATGGAGAGCATTTCAGCTGCAGCATTCAATTGATGGGAGCTATGCAATGTTTTTTTTCTTCACAGACACTTTAGTGTTGCACAATTGCGACATTTGGTACATTTTCAAAATGACCACGTATCATGCACAAGTTATAGGAAATGAATAGCATATTCACCCAACATGGTTCAAACTAAAACATGCTTGCCAGCCAACCAAAATCTGGAAGGGGGGTTTAGACAAATTTTCATTTAAAAAGTCCACAGAATCAGAAAATTGTTTTTTGTTTAATGAACAAACATCGCTTCACTTAACACCTAATCACTGGTCTTTTCTTGAATAAATATCTTGGAAGGAAGATTTTAATGTTTTTGGTGTCCTTTTACACGAGATTGCCACCCCAACGCTCCCTTTAACAAAATAAATAAATAAATACATAAAAATGAAAACGGGGATTCCACATAGTACATCAGGAGACCCGCCACATCGATACTTTTTCAGCAGGACCTGTGTTTACATGCGGCCTGCAAATGCTCTGAACTCTGAAGTACTCAATGCCAGCAAGATAAATTATTGCTGGTCGTTGCAATACAACCAAAGATGGTGCAGGTGCACATATATTCCCACAAGGTACAGCTGAAAGAAAAATCTGGATAGCCAAGGTAAAACTGACAAGAGGAAAGTGGCATGGCACAACTGCTTCAAGCATAATTTGCAGCACCCATTTTGAAGACGATTCGTACAATACCAGCATGCACTCCCAATCCCATGTACTCCAATCTTTGATGATAGGAGGGAAACCACGGGGTAACATCCCTGGGTCAGATTGCGGGAGAGTGTGTCGGAGTGGTGCTGAGGTGTCGTCCACCAGACGGCGGTCTCCTTGGGTTAACCTGAGGCGGTCCCTTCGGGTGGGTGCCTGGAATGTCCTATCCCTAAGAGAGGATGATCACCTGTCTCTGTTATCATCTGAGCTCAAGCGTTTGGACATCGGGATTGCAGCTCTCTCTGAGGTTCGGAGACCGGATTGCGGCGAGATAATGGTGGGTGGTTACACCTACTATTGGTCTGGTCGCACTGATGGTTACCATACCCAAGGAGTTGCTGTAGCTGTGTCCAATAAGCTGACCAATGATAATTGAGGTAACACCGGTCAACGAGCGTATTATGAGATTAAGGATTCGTCACTCCTTGGGTGTCATTTCCCTGGTCTCTGTTTATGCTCCGACTGAGGCGAGTGATCTCACCGTGAAGGATGCATTCTACGCCACGCTCGAGTCTGTGGTTGATCAGTGCCCCAGACGAGATACACTTCTAGTCTTGGGGGATTTCACTGCATCGACTGGAACTGATAGGGATGGTTATGAGGTGTGTGTTGGTCCCCATGGGTCAGGAACTATGAACCAGAATAGCACTAAGTTCCTTGACTTTGCAAGAAGTCATGGACTTAGGGTGGCTGGTTCATGGTTTCAGCGCCCACAAGCTCATCGCTGGACTTTGTATTCCAACGCTGGCGGTGTGGCAAAGGAGATTGACCATGTCCTCATTGACGGTCGTTGGAGGATCATCCAGAACTGCAGGGTCTACCGGAGTGCTCAGTTCCTCAATACTGACCACAGGCTTGTTGTAGCAACTCTAAAGCTGCACCTTAAATCCTGGAGAATGGTACCATCCCAGCCTAGGCTGGATGTTGGCAAGCTCAGGGATGAGAGAGTAGCTGAGGAGTTTGCGGACAGGCTGAGTGGACACTTGGGGGGTCTGGGTGCTTTGGCGGGTCCTGAAGAGTTGTGGAGTGCCTTCAGGACCACCGTCCTTGATGTTGCCGGTGGATGTCTTGGAGCTCACCGCAGGGCAAAGAAGAATTTTGTCTCTCAAGGGACACTGGATACCATTGACCAGAGTCGCAGGGCCAGGCTGAATGGCAGAGCTGAGCTGTGCAGAGAGCTGAGGCGTAAAACTGTACGTGCACCGAGGGTGGACAAGGAGGCCTATGTGCGAGGAATCTGTGAGGGGGTAGAGCATCACCTGTGGACAGGTGATTCTCGTCCCGCTTACAGGGGAATTCGCGCATTGCGTTCATCCAAGCCCATCCCGCGGAGCACTGCAGTTCGAGCGGAGAGTGGTAGGCTCTTGACAGAGGAGTCTGAAGTGAAGGCCCGCTGGGCCGGTTACTTTGAGCAGTTGTACCAGGCTGATCCCCCAGCTGTCGAGTTGGACGTCAAGGGTGTTACAATCCCTGTTGCTGACCCTCGAATCAACTGTGGTCCACCTTCGCTTGTGGAAACACGGGCTGCGGTGAACCAGTTGAAACGGGGCAAAGCTCCAGGGATCTGTGGCATCCATGCTGAACTTCAAGGCTGGTGGAAATGCTGCACTCGTGTCGTTGCATGCAGTTTTGTGCTCTGCCTGGAACACAGGCATCATCCCAACTGACTGGAAGAGGGGCCTTGTTGTCCCTCTCTGGAAAGGGAAGGGTGATCGTCAAGACTACAACAACTACCGAGGGGTGACGCTGCTCTCAGTGCCGGGCAAGGTCTTTGCTCGGATAATTCTTGATAGGGTTCGCCACCATCTGCTTGAGCACCAGCGTCCAGAGCAGTCAGGCTTTACACCAAAGAGGTCAACGATTGACCGTATCCTTGCCCTTCGTGTCCTCACCGAACGCAGACGAGAGTTTCGGCAGGGGCTGCTTGCAGCCTATGTTGATCTCTGTAAAGCGTTCGATTCAGTGAATCGGGATGTCCTCTGGAGGATTCTTGGTCTTCGTGGGGTGCCACCAAAACTGATCGATCTGATGTCTGAACTCTACTCTGGTACTGAGAGTGCTGTGAAGTGTGGTGATACCATCTCTGACTTATTTCCAGTTGTTACTGGAGTTCGTCAGGGGTGTGTACTGGCCCCCACATTTTCAGCACCTGTATGGACTGGATTTTAGGGATGATGTCGGAGAGATCAAGCTGCGGTGCATCGTTTGGGAATGTCAAGATCTCGGACTTTGACTTTGCAGATGATGCAGTCATCTTTGCGGAGACTTTAGACATCCTTTTGGGGGCCCTCGAGGTGCTGAATGAGGAGTCGGAGCCGTTGGGATTACGGATTTCTTGGGTCAAAACTAAGATCCAGGCTTTCGGTGACATCTTGGATGCTGCTGTCCTGTCTGTGTCTGTTTGTGGTGAGGATGTTGAGGTCGTGGAGAGATTCACTTACCTTGGCAGTGATATTCATGTCTCTGCTGGCTGCGAGTCAGAGGTCAATAGACGTCTGGGTCGGGCCTGTGGAGTCATGGATTCACTGGATCATGGGGTGTGGCGCTGCCGGTACCTGTGCGGGAGGACGAAAGTCCGAGTCTTCAGGTCCTTGGTACTTCCAGTCTTGCTCTATGGATGCAAGACTTGGACTCTGACCAAGGATCTGAGACGGAGACTTAATTCCTTTGATACCAGGTCTCTTCGGAGAATCCTTGGCTATCGCTGGTCGGATTTTGTGTCCAACGAGCGGTTGCTGAGAGAAACTCGGATGAGATTTGTTACCTGCATGGTCCGTGAGCGTCAGTTGCGGTTGTATGGACATGTGGCTCATTTTCCTGACGCTGATCCTGCTCACCAGATTCTCTCAGCGAGGGAGTCTAATGAGTGGAGGAGGCCAGTGGGCCGACCACATGCCTCGTGGTTGCAGCAGGTTGACCATCATCTCAAGGAGATGGGGATGGGCCTGGCATCTGCCTGGGGGATGGCCAGACGGAGGCCCCTGGAGTACCGGCGGAAAGTGGACGCAGCGACGCGCTATTCTGGCACATGCTCCCATACCTGACCTGACTCCCAATTTGGGATCAGTCAATTGAAGTGATTTTTCGCATTAGCCATGATCGCCACCACTTTAGTAATCAATCAGTAACTTTCTACTTCAGGTATCAGGCATCCGTAAGCAGGACTAATAGCAAGATACGTGCAGCTTCGATATGCCAAGCAGAGAATCTACAGAAACAGAAAAATCTATGAAAAGATGTTTAATCTCAGTGACCATGGTGCATAGTTTGACAGCAACAAAACTTTCACATGCGGATTTGTGATCCACCAGGATGGCACGGGCATACAAACATTCAGGGCGAGAGAAACACTGTGCTCGATGCATGAAGATACACGTACGACGTCAAGAGTCTACAAATTAGAAACTGCAATAATTGTCTGACTTCTACTTTTGAGTTCTGTTCCTCATTGGTTAACAATCACATTAAACGTTCGGGTGTGTCGCTTGTGAAATTAACAAACTTGTGAAAGGATGTCTTGGGGAAATGTGTGAATTTTTGCCTCAATCTATCCAGCATTCTGGAGAAGAAGATTTTTAAAATTTATTAATTTTCAATCCAAGATGCCTGACAAGCCATGTGACCTATGACATCATAAATTTACATTCTGCCTCCAATCCTGTACTGGAACACGTGTGTGAAGTTTCGCGTTAATCGGATAAGGTGCGTTTTTCCATCCAAGATGGCCACCAAACCATGTGACATCATAATTTTTACCATGCGTGCATACACAATGGTAGATGATAGTTGCAAATTTTCGCTTTGATAGATGAAGCAGTTGCAGAGAAAACATTTAATATTTTTCTTAAATCCAACATGGCTGCCAAACCATGTGACATCAATTATTCATTAACAAACTTATACTCCCTACGCGTGTACAATACGTCTGAAGTTTCCCCTTGCTCTGACCAGTCGTTCTGGAGAAGATGTTTGTAGGTTTTAGGGTAAATTCAAAATGGCCACCAAACCATGGGACCTATCAATAAGAAATTAACAAACTTGTAAAAGGATGTCATGGGGAATGTGGGTGTAAAGTTTCACTTCAATCTGTTCAGGCGTTCTGGAGACGTTTTTAATTATTTTTTTCAAAACAAGATGGCTGCCGAACCAAGTCACCGATGACATCATCATTTTTTTTTCAACAGTGAATTGTTGTGTAGATGACGCTCAAGAAATTTCAGATTTTTCCCATGCAGCGTTCTACTTGACGAATTTTCACCGGCATACCGCTTCACCGATGAAGTCACGAAAAATCACCCGTGTTCCACATGGGGAGCTTATTAAAATGTATGAAGCAAAAAAAATTTCCATTGCATGGTTTCAGAGATACAGATGTCCAAAATTTATCATTTTTTTTCCAAAGATGGCACCCGTACCACGTGGCCTACGGCGTCAAAATTATCAATTAAGTATGCTATCAAAAAAAAAGATACGTACTTGGGTGAAAATTGTGTCGATCGGACTTAACGTTGATGAGAAAATTATTTTTAAAGCGAAAGAACCCGCAAATTGCCGGCGGAAAAATAATAAATAAGAAATAAACAGAAGAAAAACTAGGTAACCCAGTCCTGACTTGGAACCCTAATAATAACAACTAGCCGAAACCCCGTCAGACGGATTCCGTTCATTCAACCACCCTCACCAGCTCACCCACACTCGAGGGACATGGACTGGACAGGGCGTGCTTGCCCCCGCCTACTCATCCCCCGCCCCTGCCCTATTCCCCCCACCTCCTACCTCCTGCCTTCAATTTGCTTACCCCCACCAAAAAAATTAAATACCCCAGCCCTGCCTCTTCACTCCCCACCCCGTCTCTTGATTCCCCGCCTCACTTGCCCTCGGGTCCCCCGCCCCGTCCACCCCTCACACTCAATCCCACCTAATTCACCCCAGCCCACTCATCCCCCGCCCCATCCCCCCCCGTCTTCCGCTTCCAATTTGTTTACCCCCACCCAAAAATGTGCTTACCTTGCCCCCCCCCCCCCCGCCTCTTCACTCCCTGCCCCCGTCTCAACGAAAAGTGTTTATTCTGCTTCAGAGTTGAAAGTTGACTATTGCCACTATGTGCGATGCACTCTTACAGGTACGAAGTTTGTTTCAGTCCAGGTCACAGTACCGAGAAAAACGTGACGCGACCGCTCGGAGGAGCACAAAATTGGTCCTTCAGTATTAATATATAGATAATGATAGTAAACTCACCCTTCCCCTCCTTACTCTGTCCAATCTTTGTTCTCCTCCCTGCACCTCTCCAACCCCAAGTCCTCACCTCCCCCTGCCAACACTAATCAGGGATGAAACTGCAGAACTTTTGGAAAATAAAATAAAATAATTAAAAAAAAAAAACCAGGAAAGCAACAAGCTAAACAACTCCTTATGAGGAGTCTGGGTGCATGCCGAACCCCAGATAAATTGATGTCAAAATATGCATTTTGATAGTGATCCTGTCAAAATCATAAAAAACAAACAAAAAATGCAAATAAAGTGATCTTTGGGGAAGAATTTGGCTGTTTTGGGAAACAAACTTCAACGTGACCGACAGACTTTATCAGGTTTTGTATTTGTGTGCAGCAGAAGTGTCTTTTTAGTCCAGGAGCCTAATTCTGAAATTGCCCTAAAATGGAATTTGTTCAACACCCACTATATCTTCGGTTTGACTTGAGATTGCTAGAATAGTTCTTATGGAACAACCCCAATTAGTATACAAGGCCAAACTGCAGTATTCAACACCCACTACTTCAATTGTGGGACAACTGCCTTTATCTTCATCATGCTTAAACAGTTCCCAACAAATACAACATTAAACCTGGTATGAGGCCACAAGGTGACATGACTACAATATGGCATACTTTTGTTGGCAATTTGAATAACTGATAATGCACTACAGCACCAACTTGAGTTTGACCAATGGTCAGAACAAGGAAGCTTTATTTGGAGCACTTCAAAACAAGGCAACAAGTAATATACCTACAGCACAGTGAAAAATTACTAATCATGTGAGAAATCTCAGTTGTGGAATCAGTCCGACCCTGACATTCAGTTCTTAAAATGTGACCCGATTTAGCATCCACAGCCCTGTGCTTTTTTGTTTTTTGTATTTCAGTGATTTTTCTGACCTGCTTATACATTCACGCCCTGCGCTTCATGTACTCACAGGATTTTTGATCCCCACCACCCGAACCGCTGGGAATGTAGTCCCCTTTTTCCCCATTGAAACAATACTCATTCACGAATTCAATAGTCACGGCATTTTTCAGGAACGTATCCCCACGAATGTCAAGACTGACATTGTATAAATGAATCTACTGGTCAGCCACTCAGTTATATACTATTTTTTTTTTTTTAAATCAGCATCATCACAGACTAATAAGCAAGTTCAATTTGTTGGCACAAAGCATAGAGGAGGCTGTATTACATCATACCAGAGTAATTTCCAACTGAAGCCAAGCAACTTTTTCTTTTGATGCCATGAACAAATTTTGGTACATCACGGGTGATAAAAGGTTGTGGTCAAGTCTCATCAGCATTGCATGTGCGGTTTCTGAAGAGAGTAAATACCTATTTTGGAGGAAACCCTCGTAGACCCCCTTCGGGTCCTATAGAGAGATATATATATATATATATATATATATATATATATATATATATATATATATATATATATACATATATACATATATACATATATACATATATACATATATACATATATATAAATAAATTTTTTTTTTTTTAAATGCCATGAATAAACTATGGTGCATACACGGTGATGAACGTTGGGGTAAAGTTTCATCGAAATTGCATGTGTAGTTTCAGAGAAGTTGCAAGTATTTGTGGACGGACGGACGGCATACCATCCCATAAGTTCCCCAGAACTACATTTCAAGTGAACTAAAAATAAGGTAACTTTTTGGGGGGGGGGGGGCAAAAGTGATACACCTCCCCCCACCCCCATAACGCTCCAACAGACACTCCCTAAAATATTATGCAGCCCTGGCCGAAGACACCACCCTACCCCTATTTCATACCTTAATCCAGGGATGCTACTTGTGCCGTCTTTTTCAGTGACTGAACTATATTTGAAAGTCAAGGCGGTACAATGTACCGTCAATAATACCAGGCAGCAGTCACAAACCCTGTAATGACATCGTACTAATCGCTTGGAGTGATGCATACGTTTCTACATGTTCAATTGTTTTCATTTGAAAATGAGATCAAGTGCTCAAAAGTTGGTACAAGAAGATGGAATTGAAACAAACTGTTCAGCCTTGCAGAGAAGGCACTCGACTGAGTGTAGTTCTCATTATTACAATAATTACAGAGAAGAGTTACATCAAAATATCACTAAATTCCACATTTACCATGTTACAAGCTCTACAATTTACTACCCTACAAATTGATATTGCAGTCTGGCATTCCGATTGTTATGAACACAAGGTATTTCACGACTGAAGTCATCCCCAATTTCCACCTCGGGTTCATGCATGTACCGTCTTACAGCACCTTCAAAATAATTTTGACTATGGTCACAATTAGAAGATTCTTGATGTGAAAATTCACTTCTGACAAGTGAAGAGAGACGCGCAGTCATTATACATGCCGTGCTGAGACAATCTTTCCGTTGATCAAGTCATGACTATTGCAGTTTATCCGGAATTTTTAGAGGAGGTACCCACTGGGTTTGCTTTAACCAACCCCCTCAAAAAATTATTTGAATTAAAAACCGTTTTATTACTTAGAAAATCAATAATCAAACAAACAAAAAAATCTGATTATGTGGACCTTTAAGCTCAGGATTCACTGGCTACAGCTATTGTCCAAATGAGAAAAGCAAAATTTAAACAATATAAATATTTTAGAACCCTCACTTAATCAATGAAGAACTTGCAATTAGGCAGAAACGTTTGCAGTGGTGCCTAGTTAAGGAAGCTTACCTTCTGTCATATCCCAAGGAACACCACCCAAAAAGACTTTTGGAGAAAACACTGGGTTCTTGAAGTAATGAGAGGGAAGACACCCACTCCAGGTGCAAGTTGCTTCGCTTACCGCTTCAATGAAACAACAAAAAAACAAAAAGTTTAATATTTACCACCAAAGCACAATAAACTTATCCAATTGCTCGATTCATGAATCAAATTTATATTTCTTCCTCGAATCCCTTACATGAGGTGAGGCCAACTGGCACCGAGTGGCTGCTCTTACCAGAACACTGCATAATCAGCCATTTCCACTTCAATATCTCCTGTCTCACTCTTTCAACACATCTGCTGCCTTCAGAAGTCCATATTGCTCACTCAGCACCAAGGAATCTGTCAATTTCAGACTCGAGCAATTTTTCTGGAAAGCTCAACACACCAATCTCCCAGGCAATCATCACTCCAAGAATACGCCAGAGTTCCCAAAATCCTGCAGCCTATCAGTGTCAGTCTTAGTCGACATAGAAATGCCAGGGTGACATAACCTTAGCACTCCCTGTCCACTAAAATCTCCATATTCATACAGACTTCGCAACTCTGTTCCGAGGTACACAAAGTATCCCTGCACGATCTCCTCTCCAACATGCAGCTCAATTTGGCCACTTTCCGACCCACATTACCTTGGTCTTCTGCCAGCTCATCTTTAGGGAAATGACAATGAAAATCAAGATTTCCCCAAGTTCCAAACCTCTGCCTTCAAACATAGTTGACAAAGTAATTCATCAATCTCAATCATGAAGCCTCTTCATGAATGAATCGAAGATATTCGCTCATGCTTTAAACAAGATTGCTCTATTTTCAGGCAAA
This sequence comes from Eptatretus burgeri, assembly GCF_056783735.1. Classification (NCBI taxonomy): domain Eukaryota; kingdom Metazoa; phylum Chordata; class Myxini; order Myxiniformes; family Myxinidae; genus Eptatretus; species Eptatretus burgeri. The sequence continues at coordinate 24,911,127 of NC_140972.1, forward strand.
CATTATTTTTGCCAATCTCACATGCACTATACATTAAACATATATACAAGCAGCAAGCATAAGTCACTACTTACCTATCAAAGCCGGCAGGGAAGGCAAAACAAGAATCAATATTTCAAACTTTCAATTGTGAATGTGAATTAATGCCTTAAAGGAATTCAATAGCAACTGAAGTGGTGTTTAAATGCACATCGGTTGCATTAAAAGCAAAGTAAACGTCAGATGCTTTGTAACCAAATATTGATTACAGAGCAACAACACTACATTCAGTCATTTTAACACAATACAAGCAGTGACAAACATCCACTTAGACATAACATCACAGGTAATCTACAGTAATCGAGTGTGGATGTGACTTATTTGACAACAGGTTGCTGTTTTTTCCTCAATCTGTGCAAGCCTTTGTGGACTTTGACCCACACAGATGCAAATGAAATGAACCCATCACCCTCATCTTCAACAAGCCTCAGATAGTCAGCGAGGGGGGTCCTCATGTGCAAAAAATGTACCCTAAGTTACCCACTGGAATTTTGAATTTGACCACTTCCCTTAACAGAAAAACTTGGTTACCATTTCCATAACCTGGCAATAAGTGTGAAAATGGTGCCTCTTTTGGGGGTACCAATGGAAAATGTTGGGCCAATTAATTATTAGGGGTAGTGGAAATGAAAACGACTGTTACTTTGCAGTCTTACATCCAAGAAACACAAACTACCCCTCAAAATATCGGTCTTGAGACCCTCTTTCATATGATATGCAAATTAAGTTCATTGGTTCAATAATCAGGTCACGAGGTCAAAAGGTCACGAAAATCTGACCCATCTCTGAAACATGCCCCACAGAACATGCCACATCCATATTTTACCCTCTCTGAGGGTCTATCCCATCACCATAGATGCCAAGGAACACAATCATATGAATAAAGTGGAATTTATTGCAATAAAAGGAAAACAGCACAGAATGGAAAGCAGTTGACTTTCAATCTGATCACTTTTTGGTCACCACTTAAACGAAAACGAACAAAGGGACGTTTCAAAGCAGTTAGAGCAGACTATCAACAAGCCAAGAAAAGTGCATCAGGAATAATTGGTAGTTCAAGAAAGAAGTTTGTTGCCAAGTGGGAACTGATATATCATGAGATGCTTGCCATCACAAACCTTCACAGAGAACTTGCTGGTATAGGTAGTTCCTCCGAAGAGTTAGAAGTCAGCAGGTCATTCAGCAAAGCATAACCAAGTTTGAGGAGGCCAACATTCAAGCCATATTAAATGTCAGAGAAGAATGAGAATCCCTTCTTCACTCCGCAAAAGAGAAAATGCTCCATAATATCTCAACCAAGGAAGTCATGTCAGAAAATATCAGAGAACAGCTGCTCAATGTGGAGAGAATCGGCAACGATACCTACGAGAAACTTCGTAGAGAAAGGTACATAGAGAAGACCGTTTGACTGTCAAACATGATTCATCACACCAACCTTAAAACCTTCGCTGCAATCCACAAGAATTCATTCCCACACAAAGGAAAAGCAAAACTCAACAAGCGAGAAGATGCTCAGATGAAACGTACACAAGAGATTGCAAAGAAATGAGGACTGACTATGGAGGAACTCCTGCCATACGATGCGTCTACAACGTCTCCTCTCTTTGACGACGAAGGCATAATGACCAAGCCAATTAAAAGTGAAAGTCCATGAACTTGAAGCTCATCTCAGCGACCAGGACCCAAGAACACCGAGACCTGATGACTCTATGGGAACATGCTATATAGTTGATGTGATGGCAAACATTCGCAAGATCCAAGCAAAGAGTTCCAAAAATTTTGGTGACTTCTGTGATGCCTTTCTAGGCTATGTTGCCTCTACAGCAAAGGGTGCCTCGAGAATTGATTTTGTGTTTGATTCTGACATGGGAACGTCTTTGAAGGATTCTGAGCGGCAAAGGTGAGAGAAGTCACCCATAGAACTGCATGATGTGTCGAGGGAAACCCCTCTCCCTCGAGAAATGGACAGGTTTTGGCCATCCAGCGTCAAAGCAAAATTTGAAACCCTCTTTCGTGCAGAGGCGCTGGTACGGAATTGGAGTGCTCCTACGTTGGAGATTATAGTCAGTCATTTCTGTGGACCAGACAGCATCGTCGTTTCGTGTTGGTCCATGATAGAGACCTGTCGAGGTTCCACAACTCAAGTGTAATGTCGAAGAGGCTGACATGAGGATTATACCACATGCAATGCATGCTGTTAAACAAGGAAAAAAAATCGTATCATAGTCATATCGTCAGACACGGATGTGTTCATTTTGCTGATGTTCTACTGGAGCGAGCTGAATGCGAACGGCCTCAAAGAACTCTGGGTGAAGGCTGGGGTTGGTGGACTCGACAAGATACATTCCGATACATATCCTTTCAAAGAGGATCGGACGAAGTTTGTGTCAGGTTTTGCCCGCTGTCCACACACTAACTGGGTGTGACTACACAAGTAAAGTTGGAACCAAGCATGCTGCTCTAATAGCCAATCCAGAGATGTACTTAAAGGACTTTGTGGCGGCAACAGGTAACCTGGATACAGTAATTGATAAAGTAGAAGCCTATCTGACACAGGTCCTTAAGAAAGGAACAACGATGAAAATCATAAACCAGCTCTAAAACCACAGGTATCATCATGCCAAGCGGTCATGTTTGGATGACCTGCCACCCACAAGTCATGCCATTCGGTTGCACATTTTGAGAGCTTACTTTGCTACAAAAGAGATTGTTTCCCTCCTCTTATCATGCGAACCCTCTGACCCAAGACAATTTGGTTTCGAATTTATCGATGATCTTCTGGTCCCAAGCAGGGGGAACAATCCAATTCCTGAAGACATTGCAATCCACTGCACATGTCAAAAGTGTGGAACTCGGAGATGTCCTTGCCATGGTTCTAACAATCCCTGTTGTACATTTTGCACTTGTCATAGTGACTCGGAAAAGTCAGGATGTCAAAACGTATTTGGTGTCGTCAGAAAGTGAGTGACTCATAAGTTTATACGCATTTCCAAACCAGAATCACATTCCACCAGTTGGTATGCGTTTACTTACTATGATGGAGTGGCAGTTTTTGTTTATTGTTTAGGCCCGATGGTGGTCATTAAGTACATTACATTCATATCTGTATTATTTGTTTCCAAAAAAATTGACCCCAATAGAGGACAAAAATATGGATCTGGCATGTGCTGTTGGGCATTTTCCACAGAAATTTTCACTTTACCCCAATTTCTGCGACCTTATTATTGACCCAATCTCCATAAAGGTAATATCATATGGAAGGGTATTCAAAGGCAAACCACTTTAAGGGTTAATTTGTCAATCTCGGGTGAACGGGCGTGACGTGATAACCATTTAACTTTCCCAACAGGAAATCGTTTAAGCGGTGACCAAAAAGTGATCAGATTGAAAGTCGACCACTTTCCATTCTGTGCTGTTTTCATTTTATTGCAACAAATTCTACTTTATTCATACGACTGTGTTCCTTGGCACCGATGGTGATGGGAGAGACACTCAGAGGGTAAGATATGGATGTGGCATGTTCTGTGGGTCATGTTTCAGAGATAGGTCAGATTTTCACTTGACCCAAATTTGTGACGTTTTGACCTCATGGCCTGATTCTTGAACCAACAAACCTAATTTGCATATCATATGAAAGAGGGTCTCAGGACCGACATTTTGAGGGGTAGTTTGTGTTTCTAGGGTGGAAGACTGCAAAGCAAGTCGTTTTCTTTTCCACTCCCTCTAATAACTGGCCCGACAACTTCCGTCGGAACCCCCAAAAGAGGCACCATTTTCGCACTTATTGCCGGGTTATGGAAATAGTAGCCAAGTTTTTCTGTTAAGGGAAGTGATCAACTTCAAAATTCCAGTTGGTAACTTAGGGTACATTTTTTGCACACGAGGACCCCCTGAGCTGATGCACTAAGTGCACAGTGTTCTTGCATGCTTGGAGCTAAAAGGGCCAATGTTATTTTTGATGTAAAAATTAGTGAAAAGCATAGAGATTTGTGATGGCTTGCCATTGACTTCACTCTCCTTGCTTTTTATTAGATAACTTGCAGAGTTGAAGCAAGGTTTAAATAAATAAAAAAATTACATATATATACACATATATATACATATATATATACACATATATATATATATACACATATATATATATATATATATATATATATATATATATATATATATATATATATATATATATATATATACACATATATATATATATATATATATATATATATATATATATATACACACACACACACACACACACACACACACACACACACACACACACACACACACACACACACACACACACACACACACACACACACACACACACACACACACACACACACACACACACACACACACTGATGAGACAAAACATTATGACAACCTGCCTAACATGCTGTTGGTCCTCCATGTGCCACCAAAACAGCGCCGACCCACCAAGGCATGGACTCTACAAGACCCCAAGGGTGTCCTGTGGTATCTGGCACTAAAACATTACCCCTAAAGGAGAAGTTGGAGGCCAGGGTAACACCGTGAAAACTTCATCATGTTCCTCAAACCATTCCCGAACAATGTGCGCAGTGTGGCAGGGTGCATTATCCTGCTGAAAGAGGCCACTGCCATCAGGGAATACCATTGCCATGAAGGGATGTACCTGGTCTGCAACGATGTTTAGGTAGGTGTCATGTCAAATTGACATCTACATGAATGGCCAGACCCAAGGTTTCCCAGAGAATCACACTCCCTCCACCAGCTTGTCGTCTTCCCACAGTGCATCCTGGTGCCATCACTTCACCAGGTAAAGGGCGCACACGTACACGGCCATCCACGGTATCTCAAATAAAACGGGACTTATCGGACCAGGCGACTTTCTTCCACTACTCCAAGGTCCAGTTCCGACGTTCGCATGCCCATTGTAGGCGCTTTCGACGGTGGACAGGGGTCATCATGGGCACTCTGCGGTTACGCAGCCCCATACGCAGCAGGGTGCGATGCACTGTGGATTGTGAAATTTCTCCCGTGACCACCATTAAAATTTTCTGTGACTTGTGCCACAGTACAAATTCGGTCGGTTCGGACCAGACGGGATAGCCTTGGGCGCCCAACACCCTGTCGCCGGTTTGTGGTTTGTCCCTCCTCGGACCACTGTCGGTAGGTACTCACCACAAGCCTTGCCATTTGAGATGCTCTGACCGTCGTCTGGCCATAATAATTTGGCCCTTGTCAAAGTTGCTCAGGTCTTTACTCCTGTCCATTTCTCCTGCATCCAACACATCAACTTCAAGAACTGACTTCACTTGCTGCCCAATATATATCCCACCCCTTGACAGGTGCCATTGTAACAAGATAATCAGTTATTCACTTCACCTGTCAGTGGTCATAACGTTTTGGCTCATCAGCGTATGTATATATATATACACATACACATGACATCAACCAATCCTCATTTGCAGACGAGCTCATGGCACTACAATTTATCATTGCTGTAGGACACGTTCCTGGAAAAATGCGAATGTTAGGGCATTATTAAAAATAAAAAAAATTTAAAAAAAGTTTTTTTTAAAAGCTTGTCGAACAGCGATTACACAGAATATCAGGACAACATAAGGCGAACTACAGGAGAAAGGGGAAACAGCAGGGCAGAGAGAGAAAGTGGAGACAAACAAGGGATGCAGGTAACGATGAGGGGTAAGGAATAACGCAAAGGGGTGAACAATTATGGATGCAATCAAAAATGTGCTTGACCAGTTTGTAATTTTGTCAAGGTCTGAGAGGGAAGAGGCCTGCCAGGAGGATGAGATGTGTTACAGTGGTGTGTGGCATCAGAGATAGAGGATTTCTATATCTGATTTCATTGATGAAGATTAGCAATATGGGGGCTCAAGCCTTGAGAGGGAGAGAAGAAAGGATTCCGTTGAATCACACGTTCTCTGAGAGGGGAAATCAGTTATCCAAGAGTGGAGTTGGCCTTGGATTTCAGAGGCAGACAGTTTGGAGAGCAAGGCAGGATGCCAGACCATCAAAAGCTCAAGATATGTCCAAAGAGACAGCGCTGATCTCATATCTGATAGACTGCCTCCACCATTGTTACGAGAGTAGAATCAGCATGTCCAAGGTAGAATAAACAGGTCTGAATCTGAATCGATCAAAGATAATTCTGCTAGAGAAAAAGGAATGATTTTATGTCAGCTGTAATGATGGATTCCATGACCTTGATCATGATTAGAAGTACAGCAAGCTAATTGAGCTGTAGTTAAGGGGATCAGTTTTTGTGTAACTGATGTTGCACAATTTCCCAGGTGGATATAAAGAAACTGGTCCTGAAGTGCTTAAAATAAAAAAATTAATGAATGAATAAAAAAGCCACAAATACAAGAAGTGTGCACGTCAAAGCAGGTCATACTTTTTGACTGCGGATACACGGGGTCCACAAATAACAGAGTCCAACAGTAGCAACATCACCCCAAATCCTCAACATTACCTGCAGCCTGCCTGTGCAATTGAGCTTGCTGCTCAATGCTGTACATATCCCGCATATGGTATTGTCCAGGCCAACCAAACCATAGACTATCCAGAGAACCAGGAAGGGACTGACAGTCTCGTGGAAAGGATGATCGGCCAACAGAAGCTCCTTCCAACCCACGTTCTACATCATTCTGAGGGAAGCCGACCATACGATGGGGGTCCAGCTTTCCAGGCATGGAGAAAGGCAGGAAGAATGGCGACATCTGCAGACCAGACTGGATAATGAGCAGATCGAGAGCTCTTTCCACGTACCACCAAAAAAAATAAAAACAACCTCCAAAGTTGCTAAAGTCAGAATTTTGACATATTCACCTTGCAGAAGTGTCTAAGATGAACACAGGTTATACAATCCAACACAGAATACACTTTTGCCTTTAGAACCAATTCCATTTTATTATATAAAACCTTTTTCAACATGGATCCTGGACCAGGAAATGGAAGCGTTGTAAATACATACAAGTGTAAACATAACTGCCAACTAAACATGTCTTGAGAAGGTTTACTTACAAGGCCAAGCACTTCCGATCCAGTACTGATGTCAGAATCTGTAAGGCTGGAAGAGCATGAGCCCTGACCACCACAGCTGAAAAAAGAGGCAGAACTAAAACCGAGGTCAGAACTCGCACCACTGTGATGAGCCAGCAATGAAGAATCCCTATTTGACATTCCTCGCTTCATCCCAACTGCCCTGTTCATGGCCACAGCAGATAGGCCAGGGAAGCCAAGGTTAGAGCTTCCAATTTCTGATAGTCCGAGTGTTCCAAGGCCCAAATCTGTCAGAAACAGTGGAAAACTCAATTACCATAAAAAAATTTTGGGCACCAATCAGACCTTTTGAACTATACAGATGACAGCAAATAATTTTAGTGATTGGAGCATTTGGAATGGCCCCGTCTTAAAACTTTTCTTGCATACAATTCCATAATCTCCATACACTAATGTACAAAGACAAATGCAAAAGATATGCAAGGTTGTTCCATACCACACTGTGGTGGAATCATTCCAGTGAACTGCTGAGCCAATGCAAAGTTTTGATGGTTATTGCGAAAGATGTGAGGTGGGTCAGTACGTCGATGGAAATCCGGAGGACCATCGGTCAGAGAATTGAGCAGCGAAAGGCTCATTTCATCATTGGGAAACAGCTCAGAAAAACCAGGGTAAACCAACTGCCCAAGAGCTGGAGGAAAGCAGAATATACAAGCATGCTTTAAAACAAAAACACCAAAATGAGAATTTACTCGTATATAAAAGCAATCAAAACCAAGGTAAACGTCAACCTGAAAACGAAAAAGAACAAAAAAAAAAAGAAAAAAAAAAGAAGCTTTTGTAAAATTGAGAATAACTTGGAAAATCAAATTGATAGATTTAGGTAAAACAAGTTGTGGGGGCTTTCCAATATTTAAAGACTGAAACATGTGGGGAGGGGTGAGTGATATTTGGCAATCATAGTTTTGCCATGGCTAGCAATTCCCCCACTTCACTCAAAACTTCAGCTCATTTCAAGTTGCAGCAAAAATGGGAAACCACATTTGGATACAGCACAGAACACAAAGCAAAGAGATGGGCTCTTCTGCTTTCTATATTCCAAAATCATTCACAAAAGCACCGACAGACAAATTACCCATTACTGGATTTTGCAGAACATTAAAAAATAAAAATAAAAACTGTGGCGATCTTACAACACAGGTTAAAGTGAAACATGATTCATCCCCTTTTAACTTGACCGTTTAGGATAAACATCTCGGATATTGGTGTAATACATGTATATTTCCACTTTTTTTTTTAAACTGCCTATGCAAAACAAAGGTTTATGATGCACTGTACCAAAGTACCACAACTGAAAATTTGTGAACCGTTTTGAAGGGGGTGGGGGCATTACATCTAATTTCTGATAGCATCCAATCAATTAAATTAAAAAATTAATATAGTAGACAAAAAATAAAAATAAAAATAAAAATAAAGAGGGCGTTTACCACCATCTTGAATTGGGCTCACAAAATTAGTCGTCCGCCATCCTGGGATAGCCAGAGCATTTTCTCTGCCAACCCTAACTTCCTGGTTGGCAGCCCATCAGGCAAACAAAATTATCTGCAAAACAAACCTTCCTTTGCTTTTATTTATCCACGCTGTTGTAACTTTGACAGTCGACAATTAAATCACAGCTGTATTAAAATAAAATTTAAAAAATAATAATAATAATAATAATAAATAAATTAAAAAAAAAAAAAAAAAAAAAAAAAAAAAAAAAAACTTAAGACCCCCCCTCTTGTGGACAGACCTTGCTGCTCCGATGGTTGGCAGCAAGTGCCCCAGAAGCAGCAGAGGAAAGTGTGGCATCTATATGTTGGAGAATTGCGTATTTAGCCTGTGGGTTGCGCAGATGGCAAAGCACTGGTACGATTTTCCAGAGAACCTGGGGATGTAATTTTTCCCATGTACATATAAAGTTTAAAAAAAAACAAAAAAAAACAGGTCACTCTTTGACAATCGCTAAATATGCCTCCACCCACATTATTAAATCATTATATATAGTTGTAAGCAAGGTCGATTTAAATGCCTGAACCCAGATCAAAATATTAAATAATTCTGGCTGCCAGACCATGCATCCAATCAGGTTGAAATATAAAACACATTCCCCATGACGACTGGATAAGTGAAGTTTCAAGTCTATTGATGAAGCAGTTCAAGAGAAACAATTGTTAAAAGATTTTCATTCACTATGGCTGCCAGACAAGACCATCCATTAATTAGTTATGAACACCTTGAGATTCCAAAGGCTTGGGGAACATGTGGATTAAGTTTCACCTTGATCTGTCAAGCTGTCTGGAGAAGATTTTTTAAGGTTTATACTTTAAAAACAAAAAATAAAAAGCTGCCAAGCCACGTGATGTATAATATTACAGGCAGAGAACTCACCCCCCCACCCCAACCCCAATACAATTTTGCCCTAGAAAATTTTCATACTGATCGGATAAAGCATTCAGTGTATGCAATTATGTCATAACAAAGCCACCTATGACATGGGAAAAAAATAAATAAATAAATAAAAAACATTTCAAATGGGGAGTACTTGATGTGGCTCAAATTTTTCATAGAGCAATTATGGAGATAAAGGTCCAAAGATTTTCCGTTTTTCAAACATGGCTGCCACACCATGTGAATGATATGATAATTGTATACAATTAGTCCCACCTATGGTGAAAATTGGGTCAATCAGATAAGCGGTTGCAGAGAAAACAAAATTAGCATGGACTGACTGATGTACGGAGAAACCCCAAAACACCGCCCGGCGACTGTCAATAAATTAAATATCAAATCCATTACTAATCCCAGTGTCATAGCAGCCATCATTTTTGCTCTCAGGAAGCGAGTTCTAAACAAATTGTGTAACAGTTCTGCTTATTCACTGGATGCACAAGACACATTAATGTACTGCATGCTATACTGGAAAGCAAAATAACCCGTCCCCAAGGACGAGCAAAGCTCAAGTTAATCAACTCAAATTAGTGTTTAATTTATAAATAAATTTAAAAATATCTAAATATAATATTTTTTTTTTCAAGGTTAATTGTGTGGCACACTTGGTTTCGCTCAGAGCGACCTGTACCACCCACCGCAAAATTGTGGTGCAACATTGGGCTGCGGAGTTTGGATTTGTCAAAAAAGAGGGCAAAATAAAGCTATGTTAAAACGTCTTACTCCATGAAGATCAATCTACTTTAATCCAGATGTTCCAATGAAAAGTGAATGTTGACCTTTGCCTACGAAGATTTTCAAATGCAGCACGCACGGGAAGTGGCCACCGTAAACGGGAGACAAACACAGAGGTTATATAAACACCAGGACCCCGACTTTCGCAGGGGATACATTCCGGGAAAACCCCATGAATGTTGAAACCACGAATGTGGGGGCATTGTTTCAGTAGGAAATGGAATGGGGGGGGGGGGGAACAGGCTCCAAGGATTGACAAAAAATAAATAAATAAATAAATAAATAAATAAAAAACCAAACAGCAAATGTCAGGGTTTAAAATCCATAAGTATGGGGGTGGGGGCATCTGCGAATGTTTTGTCATTGTTAAAATGGAGACAAGGGGATAATGTTATTGGTTCATGAAAAAGGCTACAAATGGCAACACCAAAGTTGGGGAATTCGTACAATGAGGATGACAACGTTAGCGGTTTCTGGTTCAAAGGGGAAAGTTTTTAAAATTGAAAATGCTTGACCATGAATGCAGGGTTAGTTTCGTTTAAGATGCTCACCAAAACAAGATAAATAAACAAACAATTAAAAATAAATAAATAAAAAGGTACCTTCTCAATTTTTTTGTAAACAAACACATGTAACTTTGCAAAATAAAGATGATGAAGATGGTGCGTCACGTGAAACAAGTCTTGAAAGTTGATATCACTCCGTGGTCAAGCAGCTGGATGAGGGAGGTGGTACTCTGCAGCAGGAACATGACCTCAACGTTCGGCTGAGCACCGGTCAGGTCCGTGGGGTGGCCAGGAGCATTGTCAAGTAGGAGTACCTTGAACGAAAGGTTCTTTCCTGCCAAATACCGCTCGACCTGAGGAACGAAACAGTTATGGAACCGGTTCATAAAAAGTTCAGATGTCACCCAAACCTTCCTGTTCGCCCTCCAGTACATGCAGTTCCTGCTCGTTTTTGTTCAGCGCACATGGGTTCAAGGAACGGGAGAGCATCATGGGATGTACCACGAAGTCCCCTTTGGCGTTTGTGCAGAGAAGGGACACCTGGTCCTTTGTGGCCTTGAAGCCAGCTGCTTTGCTCTCACGATGTGAGATGAACGTTGTGGTCAGCATCTTTTTTTTTTTTCAAAGCAAGCTGTCTCAGTGTTAAAGACCTGCTCCAGCAGGTACCCCTTCTCGATGAGGCTCGCGAGTTCTGCAGGGAATGTCATGGTCCGCAGAGGTAAGCTCCCCTACAAGCTTGATGTTGCGCAAATTGCATCACTCCTTGGAAGCGGCGGAACCACCCCCTGCTCTCTGTAAACAGTCTGGAGGTTCCACTTGTACCCGCCGCGCCAGAGAGATGGCCAGATGGCCGTGCAGGTGTTTCGCCTTCTCCCGCATGAGTGGTCCATACCCTTCTGAGTGTTATCCTCAATCCTTGGGAGTCATTTTCGAAGAATGAACTGAGCGAGAGGCAATACCCAGGTCGGAGCAACGGGACGAGAATGATGGTGATCCAGGAAGCAATGAGTCGTCTGCACATTCTTTGTGGGGGATTTTTATGGGTGATGCTCTATTCAGCAGCTGATAATATATGCAATGAGCGATGTCATTGTGTAATTAGTCGATGCAGCAAGCTGCTAATTACATCAATAGATATATGCTGAACGTTTTCATTCTACAATTCACAGGACATGAAGTCTTTCCTATCTGTAGGCAGATTATGCTGAGTGTTTTTAAAATGTAACAGCTCAGATGGTGCTGTTTGTAGCAAGATGGTGATTTACACAAAGATGCACTGAATGTTTCCATTGTGTAACGTCCATATGTGGTGACCCAGTAACTACTGCATACAACAGAAGCTTTGTGTTTTCATTCAGCAAGCAACTCACAAGGGATGTCATCGAGGGGAATGACGGGTTACACTGGTCAGACATCCCATGAAGTACTAATACACATACAGGAAGCAGGTCATGTTCACGGCTCCTGGACGTTATTTTTGCGTACGTACATCCAGCGGCTTTGTGCGTGGAAGATACGTTTCAGAACTGTTATGCTCGCGGCTTTTAGAAAAGAAAGAAAAAAGCCGCAAAAAAAACGTGAATACGCGGGGCAATTTCCCACAAATGTAGGAGCATGTTGCAAATTATCAACCGCGAATGCACGGAACTCATAAATATAACTAACCAGAGTTGGTGTCAAAGCCAACCAATGCTCGCCTGTTTATATATATATATATATATATATATATATATATATATATATATATATATATATATATATATATATATATATAGTTTTTAAAAGACTAGTCTTATATTTTTTATAAAGCATTGCAGTGAAGTCTGATCCACATAATTTTAAAGCAATATATGTATATTGTAATCAGTTAAATAGTGTTAGATAAAAACATTAGAAAGGAAATAACTTGCACCATTACATTTTCATGCTCACGCTGACGCTGACGCCGGGGGTATCACTAAAGCTCTGTTCTGCGAACAGGCGAGATAAAAATAGTAGTGAGGTACCCGTGCTATGCACAGTAAGGAGCCCGAAAGCAAAATGCAGGAATGACAAATGCCAAACCATGAACCAACACATTCCACATTCCTGTGACCCCCTTCAGGCGAACGTCAGGCATGGACAGCGTGTTTGTGAAGAAATCGGAAACGCCTATCCAGTGTCCATTTTACGACTTTGAACAAGACACCATCGATGCATCCCAGGTGAGTTATGCAATGTTTTGTTTTTTTTTAAGTCAATCAAACTTTGACCCCATTACTGAAAAACAGCCGCCGATTTCCTCTGTTCCTCTGGGGTGGTTTCTGTGTGACTTTTATGTGCCCTAAGTTTCTCTTCATATTATTGAAGTAGACCATGTGGGACATCAAAAAAGTGAGGGTGGACATCTGGGAGCCTGGTCGGATTTGAGAAAATGACGTCACAATATCAAGCTTTTGAGTTTCCGTTGCCCAGTAACCACCCGTTGCCGTGCAGCGGTCGAAAAACCGCGTACAGTATTTTCAATACTTGTCCTTCAGTTTTGAATGTAGAGAAACGAGACTTCGGAAATAAACACTGAGATATTTAGAAAATTTTGAGCCGATTTTTGATTGAGGTTTTATTTTTCAAATGGTAGTCCTTCAAAAATCGGGTGTCTATTTACCATCATTTAAGGTGTGTATACAGCGTTTGTAAGGAACGACACCATTGTTCCACCTTCGATCTCTCCTCGATCCAAACGTTATTGACCAAAGTGAAAAGGATCCAAAATAAATGGAATCACCGGCATTTGTCTTTGTAGATTTCTAATAATATATGTTTATTTATTTACCGAAAACGATTCCACGACCCACACACCACCTTCAATTATTTACCGAAAACAATTCCACGACCCACACTCCGCCTCCAATTATTTATTTATTTTCCGTAAACGATTCCACGACCCACACACCACCTTCAATTATTTAAAGAGGGAGTGGCGTAGTAAAGTGGGCGTGGCTTATGAAAAATATTGTGTGGCTCAGGAGGTGTGGTCAAACAAGAGCATTGAGAGAAGCTTATCGGGGTGTGTGTGTGTGTGTGTGTGTGTGTGTGTGTGTGTGTGTGTGTGTGTGTGTGTGTGTGTGTGTGTGTGTGTGTGTGTGTGTGTGTGTGTGTGTGTGTGTGTGTGTGTGTGTGTGTGTGTGTGTGTGTGTGTGTGTGTGTGTGTGTGTGTGTGTGTGTGTGTGTGTGTGTGTGTGTGTGTGTGTGTGTGTGTCTGCAACGCGAGGCTCCACAGCACAAACCAGCAAACCGATTATTTTTCAAATGGTAATCCTTCAAAAATAGGGTGTCTATTTACCGTCATTTTTTATGAGTGCCAGTTGGCAAAATACGCAATAGGAAAAATCTTGCCAGGCAGAGGAACAATTGTATGTGAACCAATATGTTTTGGCAATGAATCTTCGTCGGTGGATCGGTCAGAATGAAAAGCATCGTATCCAGCGTTTCGACCCTCGCGAATCCCTCGTTGCCTACCGGCTTGTTTACCAATTTCTTACAATATTCCCACGTCGTTAAACCACCAAGTCCTAAAACAACCACCTATAAAAGGGGGGTGGGGGGGGGGGGTTCGGAACATCCTTAGTTCATTTAGCAAAAATAAACTGCTGAATTTGCTCAGTTTTAGTAATAGTCTAGGTTTTTATATCCAAATGAAGGTATACTGCTGACAGTAGTCACTATTCCAAATCATGCCAATTTGATAAGAGAAGGAATACATGTAGATGCCAGGAGTACATTTCCACGCAGCTGTGTCACATACGAGTTCTGTTCGGTTTTAGATACAACCAGCTGGATTTTTACAGCAAACATTCTCATCTCCCATACCTTGGCACTTGCAGAAATGGCAACAAGGCAGGTCACTCTTTCGACATGCACATCTCAAGCAAGTACAGTGCACAGCATATTCCTCGGGAATGGGTCTGATGGCCTTATCTGGATGGAGAAGTTAATCTTCCTCTTCAAATCGATATGGGAGAGGATTCAACTCAGTCGTATTTGCAGAGAGAATTGATGTCATCACATATGTAGCATAATATGCCCTTAGAATATGGGCCTTTATGGCATGGCTTGTAGGTGGCAACTTCGAGTGGGGTTTTGCTGTGGTGATAATTATGATCCCAGAGTTCATCCATTGTTGTGCGGGTAGTTCCATTCTTTAGGACTTTCACTAGATACGATTTTGCTCTCTCAACTTCATCAGAAGGTCCATTTTGGCTACAACCTAATCCTTGAAGGTTGTCTACTGGATTTGCTTTAAGGGCCGTTTACTTTGTGCCAACCTTGCTGGTGTAATCACACCCAGTGAGTGTATGAACAGCGGGAAGGACTTTGCATAGGTCAGGCCCTTTATCTGACGCAAGATAATTATTGGAATATATTTGGTAGAGTTTCCACCACAGTTCATAAAGGCCCTTTTCATGCAGTACATCCCAGTAAAAGAGCAACAGCACAAATACATTAGTGTCTGGGGATAACACCACGAGTCGTTGTATTCCGTGCTCCACAGCATGCAAGGCGTGGGGTATAATTTGTGCATCTGCTTCCTCTATATCAATGCAGAGTTCTGGAATGTCCCTGCAATAGCCATCACAACAGGAAAGACATGGGACTTCGACAGATTCACTTGAAAAGCCACTCACAAATACCTTCAGGCTTGAAGGGGTCTCTCGCACGTGCTTTATGGCTGTCTGGTGCAGTAAAATCTCAAGATTATGCTTGTTCCTGTTAGCTGGCCAGAACCGCTCCATCTGAACTGGTAAAGGTGTATCTTCACCGACAGCATTCAGTTCAATCGGAGAGATGGTTTCTCGTCGCTTTCTTTCCGAGTTTTTGATTGAAATGTCAAAGTATGAATCAAAGATATAATCTATTCGATCAGCTCCCTTTGCAGATATCTGTATGTAATCTACAATGCCTCCACTAAATTCACCAAAGTTAGTAAATTCTTTGGCAGTCATCTTCCTTACATTAGCCATGACATCCACTATATACCCAACCTGCATGTCTTTTGAATCATCCAGAACATCAATTGAATGCTTCTTTGCAATATCATTAATCAGGTCACTTTTGGTGCTCTTTGACATAAGACCCTGGCTGTCAAAAAGCGAAGAAGATGACGTCAAGTCATATTCCAGAAGTTCTGTCATGGATCTCCCTCAGACACGGGCAATTTCAATGCCACGCTGCCTATGTTTATCTTCCCTCTGTGTTTGTGACTTTCCTGAAGCCTCTTGTCTTTTTGGGAGTGCGCGGACACTCTTAAAAGTTTTCAGATTTGTTTTGTGAAGTGTCCGAAATATTTGAGCCAACTGTTCAACAAACAGTTCTTTACGTAGTTTCTCATAGGTTGCGGTCCCAATTGCTTTTATCTGAAGCAGCCGATTCCGTATTTAGTCAGTCATTAGTCCTTAGTTATTTTATAACTTGGTTTACGGATCCGCCGACAGTATATTTGCCGAAATGAAATATAAAAAAAAATTTTTTAGCCTTTTATATTTATACATTTTCTGCCGAAGATGCAAAAGTTTCAAAACCCGAAATGTAAACGTCGGCATTTATTTTCAAAATATAATTTCGTGCGTGCGCGCCAAAATGCCGAGTCACCTTTAACCGAGCTGCGCAGTGGAACTGCGCAGTCGCCTTCGGTCATGGCGTCTGAGCAGTGGCCAGTGTGGTTCAGATTGACTGTTGTTTCTGGGGCGAAAGTGATAGTTTTGTTTTTTTGTATACCTTGTCGAAGCTCGTGTGAGAGCTAACACACATCATGGGGGACATGAGACAAGAGGGGAGGGAATGGGAAGGACAAAACAGTGGGGAACAGAGACATTAGATCTGTGGAAGGGAGAGGGATGGGACGGGGAATACAAGATGGACATTACAGGGACTTTCAGGAAGGAAAGCAGGGAATTTGAAGGAGGTAGGCTTGGGTGGATTATCGGGGGTAGAAAAGAGAGGATTTGGATGGGGGATAAGAGGTGGTGGTGAACAGCTGTTTTGAAGGCCTGGAGGGAAGAATGGGAATGAATAGAGTGAGGGAGTTTATTCCAAAGGTGGGAAAAAAAAAAAAGAATGAAAGCATGAAGGTGAGCAGTGATTTGTGATTTTGGTAGTTTACCAGAAGGGGGTTGTTGGCGGACCTTGAGCGCCCTGCGGAAATGTGGTGGGGACAAATCGCAGAGAGAGCTGGGAGGGGGGGGCGAGGCTGGAGAGAGACGGTAGAAGACAGAAAGACCACCAACCAACCTGCGGTGAATGAGTGAGAGGCCCAAAGACTCAACCTCATTGCGGGAGAAGCCAATGATTCGAAATTCCTTTGTTTGTACAGCGTGAAGCCGAGAAAGGTGGGAGGCAGGAGCACCAGCCCAGAGGGGAGAGCAGTACTCCATCAGGCTGCGGACAAAGCTTTGTAAGTGGTCAGGAGCTCAGGTGGGCCGAGGAAGGACTTTGCACGACGGAGGATTCCCAGTCGGCGACTGCCTTTGGAGGCGAGGTTTGAAATGTGGCTTTCCCAGGAAAAGTCATGGCAGATCGTGAGACCTGGAAGCTTGAAAGAAAGGACTTCTTCCAGAGGATTGTTGAGAAAGTAGATGGGGGGATTTTCTAAACGGTCCTTTCGAAGAGACATCGTGAGTGTGAGATTTGTCTGGATTGAAAGATGTTCCACGTGTTGGACCAGTTTGTGATTTTATCCAGATCTGCAGTGAACGAACAAGCTGCTGCTTGCCGTCTGAGGGATGACCGATGGTACGGCAGAGGGTGGAGTCATCAGCAAACAGATATAGATGATTTTCCAGAGAGTCGGAGAGATCATTGATGAAAACCAGAAAAAGAACAGGGCCCAGAACGCTACCTTGAGGAACTCCAGCCTGGACAGGAACAGGGGATGAAAGAACTCCATTTTAGGGCCACACGGTGACTGCGACAGGAGAGGAAGTCTGCGAGCCATGAGTTGTTAAGAAGTATGTCAGCGGTATAAATGAGTGACTGTATTGGTGATTTAATCACGCAACATCTTGACGACGAATATTCTGGCCGAACTATTGCATCAATTCAGTGCAGCAGCAGGTATGTTTCGCACGCTACTCTCGATCGTGCCGATTTTGTTTCCATCAAAAGTTGTGCACCGCTGTTCGTATTGAAAGATTTCGGTGCCAAGTACGTCAAAGTTTCCCTGCGAGATGCTGATATTCAGCCTTCAACTGACCAGAAATCAGCCTTTGATGCACTCTTGGGGATGGGGAGATGGTACGATCAGATGCCCACTGAAAACCAAGCTGGTTATGGCTCTGACCGTTTTGAGCATGTTGACTCAGAGTAGACACCTTTTTGTAATCATATACAGCACTATGCACTGGTGTGTACACACACATCTACGACTATGACAGTTATTTTCTCAGTATCGTTTCCATTTGTTTGATGATCCAACAGGTTCATATAAGAAAAACATGCCAGACTATATTGTAAAAACAATTTTTAATCCTTCTTTATTGTTTTTCACATTAGATGATACAGTGAACAATGGCATCCTGCATTTGAATGGTTTTCCATCTTCAATGTGTTCTTACACCCTCCTCGTCCGGGATTTATATTTATCCCCCCCCCACCTACCCTTGTTTTTTCCCATGGAACATCCGAAAAAAAAAATCATAAAACTATATAATTTCTAAAAATTGAAATTGTATTTATATTTATATTTCGACCGACCAACCCTACATTTTAGCTGAATAACTGCGTAAACAAAGTTATAAAATAACTAAGGCCTTACTTCCTGTGTCATTATATTGTGAAGCATTTGCTGTGTGGCATCTTTCCTGAAAGATTTCTCCTTGTTTTCAATAACAGTTAGAATTGCTTGGACGTTTCTTTCCCCGGTTTCAGCCTCATATTTGCTGAAGGAGTCGTTTACATCTTTCTGGTACTGGGTTGTAACTCCACTTAGTTCTCTGAAAAGATTACTAATTGCCATCATCTCATGGTAGATCATGTCCCACATTGCAACGTATTTCTTCTTCTTTGTGCTGCCTATTATCCCCGAGGTGCCTTTCTTGGACCTATTTATCGTTAGCTCCAGTTGCTCTAAAATTCAAATTTGCCCTCTTGCAATGCTATGTGGATCTCAGGTGCTGTTTGTGAGAGTTTGTGAATGTCAAGATAGAGGGAACCCCACCTGATGTAGTTGGTCGAGTCAAAAGCCACGAAAATTGGAAGCAATGCTTGCACAGTCTGAAGATGTAAATCCCAATTTCCTTCCCTGTCACTTCTGATGAGGTTTTCCAAATGAGTCGCAAGGGTGATAAACACGCTATTGGGATAATGAAGATCGGAAAGACGTTCAGTTAGTCTTGCGTTGGGCAGGTGGCATTGCTGCTCAACTATTTGCAAGCCTGTTTACATTCCTGTACTTGATGGGTGTATGCATGTGTACACTGGTGTATAGTGAAGGCTGATTATACTACTGATTTTGTTTAAGCCTTTCTGTACGTAAAAACACCTACCACAAGTAGTCTGTGCGTTAAAACATGAGAACTGTCTGTCAAAATGAAGATTGTAACGTTGATTAAAAATTTTTACTTTCACCCATGAGGAAATACACTTTTACAGTGGTGCCTCCAAGCTGTCAATACTAGAATCAGTGGTAGTGCCCTCCAACAGAACCTCGTGGAACTACTCTATTGTGGGAATCCAAAGAAGCCTCAAATGACTGGAGATAATGAGAACTGACTAGAAATAGAGGACTCAACCTCTGCCCATTTTAAAATAACTGAAATAAAAGGGTTGAATGGTTCATCGTTGTCAGAGATAGCAAGAAGTCATTTCCTCTGGGTCTTCTGCTGATATGTATAGTAATAATCTTAAAGGAGGTTTACAAAACAATCACCAACCTGTATGGTATGAATAATGTACACTTAGACGATGGAAAAACTGGAATTTGACATGTCTGAAATAGCACCATTTATCAAAGTTGATGTTTTCGTTACAAAAGGGTTAATTCTTATACAATGCATATCATGTGATAGAGATAAGTCTTTGCAACCTCTGACAGCCAGCAACTCACATTTTAAGCAACCCTCGATTTCCATGACCTTTTGACAGCAAATTTGCATAATAATCAGATAATTACATATAGTCACATGTAGGGTGAATAAAAACAAATATTTTGAATGGTAGTTTGCAGTTATATCATATGTATGGTTGTGGCGTTATAAGCATTTTAGTTTCCCCGACCCCAAATTTTTGGTCGCCTCATGAACGCAAAAGCTTGATATCGTGACGTCATTTTCTCAAATCCGACCAGGCTCCCAGATGTCCACCCTCACTTTTTTGATGTCTCACATGGTCTACTTCAATAATATGAAGAAAAACTTAGGGCACACAAGTCACACAGAAACCACCCCAGCCCATGGACTATATCGGGGTGCATCTGGAATTATCGGGGTACCAGAAACCGTTTCTTGTTAGGTCGAATGTTTACATCACAAATATCCATCAGGTTTTATTTACAGCCAGTACTTTATTCAGCAAAAAAAAACCTTCAAAATCTCATTACCACGAATGGTGGACAAACTGCTAGTTCTCAAAAATAATTAATTAATTAATTAATTCCCAACTTCCTCAAACAGTAAAATGGACCAGCACTCCCGGCAGAACAGTTTACGTTTTGCATCCCACCGATCGTCTGAACCTGAACCAAAAATCGAATCCGGTTCGTTACGGTCAACAGAGTTTCGTTCGAATCCGTGGCACACAACGTGTCGACACATGGTACACACAAACGGGACGGCGTGAAGGTCGACCGATCCACGAGCACGTCGCTCTTACCTCTGCCATCCGGCCCGTCGGGCTGCACGGGAGTGGAGCACGAGGGAGCGAGTTCCAAGCCGCTCTCAAACAGCTCGTGCATGTGCTGGAACACGTCGGGACTCGCACGTGAATACGGGGCTCCGTACTCGCTCCGGAGCGCCTCCCCTTCCCCGGAGGAGGCACCTTCAGGCTCCGAAAGTGCGGCCTCTGCACAACCCATGCTCACGTTGCGATCCTGTTGGGACCAAAAGTTAACGGTTCAAAAATCAACTTAAAACGGACGGAGACTTGTTTTTTTTTTTGACGTCACTCTTGACGATAAACGGTCGGATTCTGGTTGTTTTTTTTTCCTCGACACAACTTGCACAGCCCTTCACGAACTTCAGTTATTTTTAGATTCACCGAAAGTACGTAAACCAAACTCGTCGTCAATTACACGTGGAATATCGCTCCGCCACCTGCTCGCGTCCATTCGAACCAGTAATGGAGGCAGAGGAAAGGGGAAATGGCCGCCGAAAATAAATAAATAAATAAATCTGGAAATACCCAAACTTAATATCGCAATTAAAACAACTCGAAGCGATCACGAACTCACGATCAAAAAAATAAAAAATACCACAAGTAAAGACAGCCGGGAGCGACGCCGACATTCGCCTCAGGTGTTCGAAAGAGAAGATCGAGCACGAAACGCGATAAATATTAACCTACCCGATTCATGGTTTCACCCCCTTCTCGCACTGCGAACAAATACGGACCAAGCTACACCGAGTCAACCTTGCACAGCGCGCACACAAAGACAAGTCGAACTAAAAAAGGGGAAAAAACTACAAGTCTACACATCTCCAGCGGGCAAATTACGTCACTCGTCTTGTCAAACCGCGCCCACATACCCATAATTCATCGCGCGCTTTCCAAACCACGCCCACACACTATCAATCTTCGCGCGCTTTCCAAACCACGCCCACATACCCATAAATACGTCGCGCGCTTTCCAAACCACGCCCACATACCCATAATTCATCGCGCGCTCTCAAATCTATGTCCCATCGCATCCCAAACTACTGGTTAGAATTGCAACAAACCGACACCTTTAATATCTCCTCAAATCTCGAAACATTTCACTTCCCGACCGTGATGAATTAAATGATTTTGCTTTGACGTTGTCCTTGTGATACACACGCCAATACACACCCAGAAACGCACTTTTCAAATGCAATTTTAGAACTACCACTCGGATCACGAACCGCACGTACACACACCGTCCGGCGAGACAAATATCAAGTCACGTGACGCAGTTCAAAATTTCCCAACAACAATCCCGTTTCGTAACGCAGCAAGCACATCGATTAACTACCCACTTGTATCCAGGAATCACTACCACGTCACACTTTCAATATATAGTATATAATCTGAGGTATGTTCAGTCACCAAGTTTGTGGTAGAGCGCTCGCCAAGCGGCTTAAGCACTAAAGCAAGCACTCCGTTCGAAACCGTATAGGAACAGCTGGCTCGGCAAGCGCTAGCTAGCGATCTATCTATCTATCTATCTATCTATCTATCTATCTATCTATCTATCTATCTACTTGGTAGCTGAACACACTCCTGCTGAGGACCGTACTTCGTACTTGACCTACCATGGCACAGCTGTTCGCCGAGGTGGTGCGTTCAACTGCGCGCGAGGTCACCACGTTGTCGTGCTCTCGTGCGCTCCTGTTATATATAACTACGTCGCAGTACGAGCAAGGTGTAGCTAATTAAGGCAATCAAGAAGAAAAGATCCATCCAATGCCCTCGTCTCTGCGATAAAACCATCTCATGGGGGGGATATAGGGTTCCCATGCACCCGAAGGATATATTTTTCTAACTTAGATTTTTGTAATCCTGAAAGTGTCGAGAAAAGGAATTTTGATGTTCCCATCGCGAAATATTGTCCCCCTGTGGGGTCCGTTTGGCGGCCATCTTGGCGGCCATCTTGGATTTCCAATGAAAATCAATTATTGCCATAACTTTTGAACCAGACATCATGCAAAGATAAATGATACCATTTTTCTGCATAATTTTGACATGAGGAATTGATTTGGAGGGTTATTTTCATGATTCAAGGGGTTTTTATTTAGCAATTTGCACAAATATAAAATAAAATGTACCCATACGGCTGTTTGACCTTGACTCTGTAGTTCAAGGTCAAATCTGAAGGCACCAAATGATTCTGCATACACCATTTACTATTAGTACCTAATACATACCTAACCTCCCAGACCAATATTTAAAGTTACAAGCACTTTAAAGTTTGTGAAATAAATAACTTTGGGAATCCCCCTCCCCTCCCCGATGTCCTGGGACTTATGACACATAACTGTCACCAGATATGTAAACACAAGACTCAAAGGTCGATGAAAAAGGTAAGATTTTGAAAGTGATGTACTGTTTTGAAATGAAACAATTAAGCAATATTAAATATAGCAGTGCCAAGAACATGTATAACTAGAAAATGGATTATTTCATGAAGGGAATAAGAAATCTAGGGCAAAATAGGTTGAAAATGTCATGGATTTTGAACAAAAGGGAATTCCCAATTGTCCCCCCCACCCCCCCCCCCCTTTTTAAGTGCCTGTAACTCTTTAAATAATGGTCTGGGAAGTTAGGTATGTATTATGCACTAATAGGAAATCATGTATGAGGAATGATTTGATGCCTTCAGTTTTGACCTTGAACTAAGGGTTCAAGGTCAAACAAACATAAATTGACTGGCAAGCTCTCATGAAGGGAGTGTGGTACTTGGGGATGTCAAGATAGGTGAATTCAGGTTTTTGACCACAGTTGAGTCCATCCTATTAATGCAATGTCTATTTTCTTTTCTCGGTGAAGGCTTTATTGTAGAATTAGTAGCTAGAACTATGCTTTGGTGGTGGTAAAAATGAACTAACAATTGTAGTTATAGTGTGGTGGTGGATAATCATGTCAAAGTCAAGGAAATGCAAGAGTGGTAATGGTGATGGGTCTGAAGAACTGTGGAAGCGTCCTCCTATAACTTGTATTTTACATGTGAATGGCATTCAGCATGGCTATTTCACATCACTTAGTAATATCAAGGGATCAGCCACTGACAAGCTAGCCCAGCTGCATAGTATTCATGACAAACGACTCATTGAATCTCAAGATAGATAAGAATCTCCCTCTTACGGTATGACAGACCTGAGCCTCGTCCTGGTGGAGGTGTTGCTCTCTTCATCAAAGACTCTATTCCTCACTCTCCATGCACTGCTCTCACTCCCCCACACCCCCAGGAATACCTCTGGCTTTGGCTTCCCCTCCACTCCCACCTCATGTTTATATGTGTACTGTACCGTCCACCGAATAGTGATGACTCCATCTACACCTCACTATCCGAAAACATGGACCATCTTCTATCTTCTCATCCAAACTCTCTCTTCCTCTTATGTGGTGACTTCAATTGTCATCACGCCAGTTGGCTAGGTGTGGGTACCTCTCTCACCTGCCATGGCACCTCAGCAAAAGCTTTCTGCGACTCATTGGGACTGACTCAATCGGTCAACTTCCCGACCCGGATCTCAACCAATGGTACTCCATCTCTTCTGGATCTGGTTTTGACAAATTTCCCTGACAATATCTGCTGCTCTTCCTTCGCTCCAATTGGTTCTTCTGACCACGTCCTTGTCAAAGTGGACATCTCTCTGGCTGTTATCAGAGAACCACCTCACCGCCGTCGAGTCTGGCATTTCACTCAAGCCGACTGGCAGGGTCTCCGAGCAGCCATCAAACTTACAGACTGGTCTCCTATCACTACTTTCTCAAACATCAACTCATCCTGGGAATTCTTTCAAAGAAACTTGCTCTCCCTCATGCACAGATTTATCCCCTCTCGTGTTCAGTTGTCTTACCCTTCCTCCCGCCCTTGGTTTACTGAAGCTTGTGGCGAGGCAGTTGTCCTGAAACAACTTGCCTTTGCCTCATGGAAAGCAAACCCAACTGAGGGTAATCTCAGTTCTTTCCACAAAGCTCGGAACAAGTGTGTATCTACCCTCAGGAGAGCCAGAAAACAACATCTTTCTCATCTCAAGTCTGAACTCTCAAACCTCTCTCCCTCCTCAAAATCCTGGTGGCGTTTAATCAAATCTGTTTCTGGTGTATGTTCCCCTCCATCCCCTCCCTTACCTCAAATGGCCGCACTGCTGATTCCACACGTGAAAAAGCTGAATGTCTAAACTCGGTGTTTGCAGCTAAATCTTGTGTCCTAAACCCATCACTATCTCTACCCACTTTACCCAGTCGCACCCAACTGTCCCTGGACTCTGTGTCCTTTTCTCCTGACAAGGTGGAGAGCTTGCTTTCAAACCTCGAGTCAGATTCTGCAACCGGTCCAGATGGCATCAGCCCACGTGTCCTCAAAGCCTGCTCTTCTGCTCTTGCTCACCCTCTCTCTGTTCTATTCACCCTCTCATTTGCCCAAGGTCATCTGCCATCTGCTTGGAAATCTGCTCACATCACTGCCCTGCATAAAAAAGGTGCAAAAACAGATCCCTATAACTACAGACCAATCAGCCTTCTCCCAATCATCAGCAAGGTGATGGAATCCATCATCGCTTCAGATATGAAATCCTTCCTCTTCTCCAATGGCTTGATTTCCAATCATCAATTTGGTTTCAGACCAGGTCACTCTACCCTGGATATGCTGCTTCTGCTCTCCCATCAATGGATCGAGGTCCTCAATGCCAGACAGGAAATCCGAGCCGTATCCCTGGACATATCACGTGCTTTTGACACAGTCTGGCACCCTGCCCTACTCACCAAACTCTCTTCCCATGGTATTCAAGGCCATCTCCACTCATGGCTCGCAGACTTCCTCTCCTGTCGCAGTCAACGTGTGGCCCTAAATGGAGTTCTTTCATCCCCTCTTCCTGTGCAGGCTGGAGTTCCTCAACGTAGCGTTCTGGGCCCTGTTCTTTTTCTGGTTTTCATCAATGATCTCTCGGACTCTCTGGAAAATCCTCTATTTCTCTTTGCCGATGACTCCACCCTCTGCCGTACCATCTGTCATCCCTCAGACCGGCAAGCAGCAGCTTCTTCGCTCACTGCAGATCTGAATAAAATCACAAACTGGTCCAACACGTGGAACATGTCTTTCAATCCAGACAAATCTCACACTCTCACGATGTCTCTTCGAAAGGACCGTTTACAAAACCCCCCATCCACTTTCTTAACAATCCTCTGGAAGAAGTCTTTTCTTTCAAGCTTCTAGGTCTCACTATCTGCCATGACCTTTCCTGGGAAAGTCACATTTCCAACCTCGCCTCAAAAGCCAGTCGCCGACTGGGAATCCTCCGTCGTGCTAAGTCCTTCCTCGGCCCTCTTGAGCTCCTGACCACTTACAAAGCTTTTGTCCGTAGCCTGATGGAGTACTGCTCTCCCCTCTGGGCTGGTGCTCCTGCCTCCCACCTTTCTCGGCTTAACGCTGTCGAAACCAGGGCATTTAAGATCATCGGCATCTCCCGCAATGAAGCTGAGTCTTTGGGCCTCTCACTCAATCACCGCAGGTTGGTCGGTGGTCTTTCTGTCTTCTACCGACTCCTCTCCAGCCTTGCCCCCCTGCTCTCTCTGCGATTTGTCCCCACCACATTTCCACAGGGCGCTCAAGGTCTGCCAACAACCCCCTTCTGGTAAAACTACCAAAATCAAGAATCACTGCTCATCTTCACTCTTTCATTCCTCTTTTGCCCGTCTTTGGAATAAACTTCCTCACTCTATTCTTTCCCATTCTTCCCTCCAGGCTTTCAAAACAGCTGTTCACCACCACCTCTTATCTTCCCCCATCCAAATCCTCGATCTTTTCTACCCCCGATAATCCACCTAA
This sequence comes from Eptatretus burgeri, assembly GCF_056783735.1. Lineage (NCBI taxonomy): Eukaryota > Metazoa > Chordata > Myxini > Myxiniformes > Myxinidae > Eptatretus > Eptatretus burgeri. The sequence continues at coordinate 24,937,614 of NC_140972.1, forward strand.
GCCCACTTCCTTCATTTCTCCTGCTTTCCTTCCTGAAAGTCCCTGAAATGTCCATCTTCTCTTCGCCATGTTCCCCATCCCATCCCCATCCCTCTCCCTTCCACAGTTCACCTAATGTGTCTGTTCCCCACTGTTTTGTCCCTTCCACTCCCGCCCCTCTTGTCTCATGCCTCCTTGCTGTGAGTTGTGTGTTTGCTCTCATACGAGCCTCGACCAAGGTATACAAAAAAAAAAAAAAAAAAAAAAAAAAAGATTCACCCAATCGCATGGAGGAAGCCTGTAACAATATTCCAGAGAGTCTTTCTGGGGCAGATTTACAAGCAATTGGCTATCATCGCGGCTGCTACCAAAACTTCACCAAAAACCAAGATCGCTTGAAGTTTAGTGTAACATCCAATGAAGCCTCAACATCACGCTCCCCTCGTAAACCACCATCATCCTCTGCCATGCAGTTGCTCCCTCCAGAATGCATTTTCTGTCAAAGGCTTGAACTGAAAGTCTTGGGGAAGACCGAGCGGTGCATCAAGTTCCCAATATTCAAGGACAAGGATAGAGCCTTGAAGTTTCCCACCTGGAAACAAATTGAGCCCCAAGCCCTAGAACTGGAAAATAGTGCTCTATATCGCATGGTGCAAGGCGAAGACCTGTTTGCAAGAGAGGCCCAGTTCCACCAGTCATGTCGCAAGTCATTCAACTTGAAGTATGTCAATCACCTGCGTAATACAGCTCGAGCTGCAAAAAATGCCAGCGATACAGATCAGGTTCGTAAGGCTGCTGCACATCTGAAGTCATTCACTGCTGTGTTTGATTTCATTCAAAACCAAGTGATTGGACAGAATGAGGTTGTGCAGCTTGCATCATTGCATCTTCTCTACATCCAAGAGTTAGAGAGAAATGGCTTCCCTAATCCTGAATACAGAAGTTAGAAGCTGAAGACTCGACTTGAGAACCATGACATTCATGAGCAGATTGCCTTTGCCAAGGTCAATCCAGGTGACAAAGGCTGTATCATTTATAACCTGGTCTACAGTGTCAGCATCTCCATTGCAGATGCAGTGGCCCATGCATACAAGCTGGGGTTCAAAGACAAGTATGACGATGTGGCCCTGCTCCTTCGTAGTTTAATTCAGCAGGCATTCAAGGATTCAAAGCCACTTCCCTAGCCTCCTACAGCTGATGATCTTGAGGTCAAATCACCAGAAGAACTCCCACCTTGCAGAGACAACCTTGTCCCACACATTGAACGTGTGAACCACCGCCTTGCCAACTACAAGCGAGCAGACAAGCCATTGTTCTGGCGTCCAAAGCCATATGCTCCTGGACAAGGCTGGGAGAAGACTGAGGAGGGTATCTTGGAACCAGTATGGTCATGTGGCCCTATCCTTCCTCATTCTCTCATTGACTTGCTGGAGAAAACAGCTGAAGAGGTGGAGGAGGGAGAAGAAGACGAAGAGCATGAGATTGATTATGATGAGCTTTTTGATGACTAGATAAACAGTAGCACAATGGCGAAATAACATTGCTTACCACGTCTGTAGCTTGTCCTCATGTGCAAGATGAGAACAGTTTCCTTCATGTTCTTATTGTGACTTATTGAACTCATATTTTGTTATTTTCCCTAATTACTGGCAATTTTAGTTAATTCCAGACTCCATGGGAATCTCACATTTTGGTATGTATGAAAATAGATAATTTTCAAGAGCTTGATTGTTATTTGTTCTGTTTTTTTCCGATTTTTTTCAGTTTTATGACAATAAACTTGTTCAAATCATGAAAATAACCCTCCAAATCAATTCCTCATGTCAAAATTATACAGAAAAATGGTATCATTTATCTTTGCATGATGTCTGGTTCAAAAGTTATGGCAATAATTGATTTCCATTGGAAATCCAAGATGGCCGCCAAACGGACCCCAGGGGACAATATTTCACGATGGGAACATCAATCTAGACACTTTCAGGATTACAAAAATGTAAGTTAGAAAAATATATCCTTCGGGTGCATGGGGACCCTACATTCCTACTAAATAACTAGACGAATGACTGTTGGGAATATCAAATGTTTGGGAAGAACGACACTTCACCTCCTAATTAACACTAGCATGCAAGAAGGTCATTTTCAGGATATGGGGCTGGACTCCCTCCCTGTAAACCCCTTCCATAAAGAAGCAATTTGGCTTCCTTGGACTCTTGAAACCCCCTCCGTATCCGCCTGGATCTCTGGGGAAGAACTGACATGGCAAATCCTGCAGCAACATGCAAGCAGGCAGTTGGATTTGTTCACTGCATTCGGAGTCAATCCTTGCACGTTTCTACTGACCCTGCTAGTGAGAGAACAGCTGCTGCAGTATGCATCCCGGACCTCAGGGTGGTTCAATCAGTCGGGCTGAGGAACCAGCTCTCGGTTTTGTCCATTCAGCTATTTGTTATCGTTCTGGCCCATGAATGGGTCATTGAGTTTAGCCCTCTCAGTGCGGTCATCCTCTCCGATTCACTTGCTGCATTCAAGGCGTTGGAATCCCTACAGGATGTTGATAGATTTATGTGACCTGGTTCTTGAAGTTCCCCATTTAGTTAACACTACCAATTGGAGGCGTGTAGTGGTCGACCTGTGCTGGATCCCCGCCCACGTGACCACGTGGGGATCGGTGGGAATGAGGCCTAGCTGTGATCAGGCAGCGAAGCAAGTCCTTCAAATTGAAAGTTTGACTCAAATCCCTCTTGGTTCATCCGAAATCGTTAGTTTAGTGAAGGACCTGATTGGGGGGATAAAAATGGCAATTTCAGTGGGACACCAGAACGAAGGGAAGAGTTTGTTACATGGTGCATCCAGGTGTGTGTGGTACCTGGAGTTGAGCTTCCCACTCAGCGAACATTACAACGTTGGGCCGACGTCGGGAATTGGCCGAATGGTCGCAAAGCTGATTTTTGACGTCTGGCCTACGTTAGGTTGTGGTTTGTGAACACGACGTCGATTTACTAATGTCGGGCCAACACTGCAGAGGAGACGTGGCCTGCAGTTTCCTTCCTTTAATAACATAATGAATGAACACCTTTATCCTTGGTATTACATATATATATATATATATATATATATATATATATATATATATATATATATATATATATATATATATATATATTGTTATGGATCTGGAAAGCATTTGCATCCAACATGCAGGTCCCAAAAGTCAGTTATCCAGTTAAGTACATGTGTAGTCAGGTCCCTTTCCTTTTTGTCTTGTGGGAGAATCAAGGGTGTGCATTGCGACTTCTATTAGTTAGGTTAATAAATCGCTTTCTTTTATTTTTACATCCCCCATTGCGATCCACGGTACCATCGTGCTTGCGCCCTCGGTTTGCGGGCCACAGCGCACCTTTGCCTGAGACGGATTTCCGAGGATGTTCGAGGCAGCTTCACCACCATCTACCTTCCACAAACGTTCCACACGCAATCGTGGCTTCACCACCATCCACCTTCCTCAAACACACGTGGAGGGGAAGGGCGGCTTTCTCCCGGCATGGCCGAAACCCACCCAGGAAGGCTGTGCTCGTAGGATATTGGCCAATTAGAAGCGGACAGCGAGGTGTTTTCGCCAAGATCCCCTCCCCATGGGGGGAGGAGATGTATCTCCGAGGCTCTCGGAGTGAGCGGAAGAGTTTTCACGGTGGCCGAGAGGAGCGGCCGAGTAGGTTCACGGTGGCCGAGAGGAGCGGCCGAGTTGGTTCACGGTGGCCGAGAGGAGCAGCCGAGTTGGTTCACGGTGGCCGAGAGGAGCGGCCGAGTTGATTCACGGTGGCTGGGAGGAGCGTCCGAGTTTGTTCGCGGTGGCTGTTGAGAGGAGTTCTGTTGACCCCGACTATTCACCATACGAGCCCCGCCACGAGCCACGAGTTTTGCACGAACTCCCGGACCGTTCCCCGACGGCCTTTAGCAGGTGCCACATTACAGAGACTCCCTTCCTTCGACGACCAGGTACCCACGAACTCTGATCCCCAGCTCGTCTCTCTCTCATCGGCTAGAGGGTCAAATAAAGACTCTGAGGTTTCTTTTCTTTTTGTGAGTGTGCTTCTGCGTGTAGGCCCGTCTTTAAGTAGAACTGTGTAAGTGCTTGAATCCTTGTAAATATTCCTTGCATATTCGTGTTAAGTCTTTCCTGTGTCTTTTACTGTTAATAAACCTTTATTAGAAATGTTCGCAGTCCGTTTCTGTTCCTTCTTACATTGGTCCAGCATGGTCTGGGTCTGAGTATAAGCGGGGTTTCATCCCCGGTAATCGGTCTATCATAGCCGGGACGTCCTGGGCAGGCCCCACTCGACTGCAATGACCGAAAAGGTAGGTGGGAAAGCTGTAGTCGGGAGTGTGAATTTACCGCCGCCGGTAGAGTAAATCTGGTTCGACCATGGCGTTCGGAGGGTGTGGATCCCCGGTCGACGAGATTGGGTGGAAACTTAGGTACTTTGGCTCAAGACAAATAACCCTATGCCACGCTATCGAGATATTGGCGACCACGGTCGGCTCTGCGACCCGCGGCTCACGGAATTATTCGGAGCGACGGCCTACAATTCCGGGGAGCCTGGTGGAGACGACGTAATTTTCCCCACCTAACGGTCCTTCTTGCCACCGACCCCCGACCCACAACAATATATATATATATATATATATATATATATATATATATATATATATATATATATATATATATAATGCCTCAATTATAATCGTCTTATTTTCGTGTTTACAACGATATAATTCGCCATTTCGGGTTCAGTATTAAGTGATTCAGAATCGTTAAAAGTGCTCTTTAAAATTACAGAATATGTGCTTTATTTCCTCGAACTGACAGTTTTAATATCCCTTGTAGTTTTGCCTGATTTTATAAGAAGATCAGAGTTGAAGTTTGAGATATGGTGGTGGAGCGGTGGCACTGTCAAACCGGACCTCAACGGCGGTATACGGTCAAAGAGAAGAAGAAGAAGAAGTTGAGGTAGAAGAAGAGGAAGAAGAAGAAGTGGAGGAAGAGAAGGAAGAAGAAGAAGAAGAAGAAGAAGAAGAAGAAGAAGAAGAAGAAGAAGAAGAAGAAGAAGAAGAAGAAGAAGAAGTTTTTTTGAGGCCGCCATTTCACGAAGTTGCTCCATTGGTGCGTTACCTCAGCAAGTCCGTGATTTATTCGCATTTCCACCGCAGGATTGTTTAATTCTGTCCGGTAATCCTTCATTTTATCATCGATCACTTGGCTATATCGTGCTTCACGGGTATATTATACATACTTTACATGTTTTTGCACGGTACGCAAATTTTGGCGGAAAAGCACGCCGGCATTCGGCCTTGTTTTACAGGGTGCATTAAAATTCCGGAATTAAAGGTTTTTATTTGAGCAAATGTTGAAATGTTGTATATGCAGCGCCACAAAGGTTAACGGGGAATCTCCAGCGGAGCACCACGGCCAAACACCAATCTTGATGTGAGGTTGACATTAACTTTAATATCACTCATCACACAACGTGCCCGACTGGGCAAAAACCATGCTCGCCCGGAATGGCCCCTGCACGGAAACCCCGTGCAACCCCGTGCACACACGCACACACACACACACACACACACACACACACACACACACACACACACACACACACACACACACACACACACACACACACACACACACACACACACACACACACACACACACACACACACACACACACACACACACACACACACACACACACACACACACACACACACACACACACACACACACACACACACACACACACACACACACACACACACACACACACACACACACACACACACACACACACACACACACACACACACGACATAACAACATAACAACATAACAACATAATGGTGCCAGTGTATCCATACAAGTACTGATTTTGTTAAACATTCCTCTCGAATACGTTACTTCAATGGCTTTATTGTTCGTGGACGGTTGGCATTGTGTCAAAGGAAAATGGGAACACTGGAAAGGAATAGAAGTGATAAAAGCCAAATATCTCAACGTACGTAATTTACAATTTCAATATTTCAGGAAGCAACACATAACACTTGCCTTGAAACCAACTTATAGAGCCTACAATGTAATTCCCCTCACAAAACAACTCTCCCCTCATCGTGTTTCCTATTGCATCATCTCTTTGACCCGACATACAAGGAACTTTTCTTTCGATACTTTTATATAAATGGCGTCCCTTTCTACTTTTATAAATCGATCCTCGGCTCGTCCTGTACGCGTCCCTCTCGTCGTGTCAGGCGCAGAGGTCTTCTTGTAGGAATATATATATATATATATATATATATATATATATATATATATATATATATATTATACCGTATTTATTCTAATAGAAGCCCCTCTTCTCATAAAGCTCCCCCCTCCTCTTTGAGAAAATTTTCATGTTTCAAGGGTGTCTCTAATAATAGCCCCTCTCCCCCGTCACCCGGTGTGAAACAATTGAGACAGCTGTCGCCTGTAGAGGGAGCCTGGCCAGCCGGCCGGCCAGGTCAAATGTCAGTAGACTAGTAGGCACTGACTTGTATACATGGCAGCCGCCTCGGCTCAAAACTCCGTACAGTTGTTTTAAAACAGATTTGTACTAACAAATCCATAAATATACAATGGTATAACATTGTTACTCCCATTGACTTCTATGTTAAATGTAAATGTACCATATAATCCCTCACTTACCCATAGCCTCTGGGGGTGCCTGTTATCTCACCAGAACAAGAAGGGGGTCATTAAGGTCACCCACATTAAAGTAGCCTGCTGTATATCCCACTTCGTCATTAGGGATGGGGAAATTCAATTCCTCAGTGCATGGTGTAAGGTCACAGCAGGGAGGATGTGGGCAAGATATTAAGATAATGGGGGACCCCCAGGGTGGGTGTGACAGGGCCATAAGGAAATTCCCCACATCTTCTCTGCCAGCCACCAGACTCCAACACCTGACTGATGAAAATGTGTTATCTTATAGGGGAAATGTTTGCATTAGTATCATGAAGGATCCCCTCCCACTGATAGACATAGATAGTGCTGCCATCTCCCGGCAAAGTGGGTCACGCCCCCGGGTCAGGCCGGGACCCGGCTTTGTTGACAGGTGTGTTTGACAGCGGTCAAGGCAATGTGGTGTCGTATTCTGCATAATTTATACCCCTATACCTTGACAATACTTGTATCTTCATAATAAAACAAATAAATAAATAAAAATTGTATGTTTGTACATTGTCTCTAATAAAGGCCCCCTCCCCTCCTTGATCAAACTGGTATTCTAATAAACGCCCAGGGCTTGTATTAGAATAAATGCTGTATATACATACATTGTAGTACCCCTCTTGTGTTTATTAATTATATTTTCATTTTGCTTCTTAACTTGTATGATATTACTGTCTTCTATCCTTTCAGTCTGCATACAGGAGTATGATGACCAATCCCAGGTTTGATGGAGATTTCCTTGTGGCGATCGAGGTATGGCAAACAACCCAACCAGTTGTCAGTGCCAACCGACATGTTCATCTGTGTTCAATGTGAGTATTCATGAATTTTAATTTCACATTGACATTTTCCCGTATTATTGCGTTTCTCTGTTTCCCACTCTTCGGGTTTTACTCGTTTCATCTGCCTGTTATGTAGTCAAACTCCTGTAATTGACTTGTTCAAAGAAGTAACTTTCTTTGCAATTCAACGTAAGAAACACAATTTTGTTCGATACAGGGATATTTTTGAACACTGCACCACTGTGTTTTACGAGTATGTAGTATATTTGGTCAGCAGGTGCTAAATGTGTGTGGTTTTGTGCTATGGGTGTGCCTCGCAAACCAATGGGGGATAGGAGTACCTCAGAAGCCCCCGACCAATCCAGAGACGAGTTCCCTCAGGGCGGCCCCGCCAAGCCAGATGGGATGTTCGCCCCCAACCAATCCAGAGATGAGTTACCTCAGGGCGGCCCCGCCCAGCCAGATGGGATGTTCGCCACCGTCCAATCAGGAGGCGAGTGGCCAGGGGAAGAAATCCCTCAGACCTCACGAAAGGGAAGAGTAGAGTGGTCGTCAAGAGGGGAGTACTGCAGCCATTGTGGCCATTGCTCTTGGTGTGCTTTGTTGGAGCTGTCATCAGTGGTCGTGCTCTGCGGTCTTTGCGAGGCTCCTCGTGGTGGTGGTGGTCGAGCAGTCAGGATCGTGGGGTCGTGGGTTCGAGTCCCACCATGCTGGGTTGGAGTCGGTGTGACCGCACGAATTGGAAAGGTACCCGGCCAGGCTCTGTTCCCCCAGCTGAACTATCCTCCTTGGCTGGAGGAGCGAATAAAGACCCGACGGGGTCCATTTCTTTTGGGTGTGTGTGTGTGTGTGTGTGTGTGTGTGTGTGTGTGTGTGTGTGTGTGTGTGTGTGTGTGTGTGTGTGTCCGTGTCCGTGTCCGTGGGCCCTGTCTTGAAGTAGAATTGCTTAAGTGTTTTCGTTTCATTGTACATAGCATTTTATTCGTGATTAAGTCTGCTCTGTTTTTCCCTCCCTTGTAAATAAGCCCTCTTGTTAAATGTTCCAGTTCGTTGCCCATGTTTCCTTCCATTGACCCAGCACGGTTCGTGCTTGAGAACCAGAAAGCCGATTAGGCTGTAAGTTGCCGTTTGGACCGACGGACTTTGGTAATTCCACTTGGTTACACTGGACCGAGGTCGCTAGAGCGACCCGGTTCGACAGAGTCAGTCGAGGGTGTGACTTTCCTGATAATTTGACGATGTGGGTACTTAGGTATATTGAAATTTGGCTATTAACCCTTCCTCACGCCGTCAGAGAATTGGCGAGCACGGTCCTTAAGTGACCCGTGACTTTTGGAGTTGTCCGAGAGTCACGACCTAAATTCCGGGTGTTCAGTGGGAGACGGCTCTACTGCTCCACCTGGCGGCCATTCCTCGCCACCGACCCCCGGCCCACGACAATACGACGTCAGCCCAACACGACCAAATTACGTTGGACCAACACTCCCTTCCGACGTCGAACCAACGTTTGGCTAGTTTTCCATCCGACGTCGACCCAACGTTGTTTTCTGACATGGCTGATGTCGGCCCAACATAATTTTTGTTGGGCAGGCTCTACAGGAAAGATCAGGTAGCTCTCTGTAGGTTGAGACTCGGACACTGTCACCTCAATGCCTACCTCTGTAGGATTAAAAGAGAGCGGAAAATCATGATTAAATTATAGGGAAACCAAATGGACCCTTGGGTGTTAGTCCAATTCTGGTGCGTGGCATACAGTATATATATATATATATATATATATATATATATATATATATATATATATATATATATATATATATATATATATATATATATATATATATATATATATACTGTAAAATATAGCCCAAGGCTCTGAAAACACCATTAAATCCCCAAAAGAAGAAGATACATTCACAACCCACCTTTATGCTTTTTGTCATCTTTGTGGGTTTACTTTTTCTTTCTTCTTGTATCTTCTTTGGTCTACCTGTCGTTCCTGTTTGATTGATATTCCCGGCATTGTGGCAGTGACGATGCAGTCAGCAGAAGTGTTTACCACAAGAGCATGTTCACCACAAAGGAGGCCACTACAAGGAAAAGTGATGATTTTGCCCATCACTGATAGGTGCGTGTTGTGCTCACATATTTCCGTTATCCATTCCTATAATTCACAGTCTTTGTTTGTCTGTCTGTAAGCAGGGTATCTCAAAAAGTTGTGGACAGATTCAGACGAAATTTGATGGTCATGTTGGGTGTTTGACAAGGACGAAATTATTAGATTTTGGTGAAGATACGGATCTGGATCTGAGAATTTTAAAGTGATTTTTCACCATTGAGAGATAGGGCCAAAAATGACATAGAACATTTTTTTTCATACTTCCACTTATTGTGGTGGCATAATTTCATACTTTCAACTGGCTATGAACAACGGTGCATTATCACTGCTACCAAGTATGAGGGCACCACTGATACAATGCCCCTATAACCAGTTCACTGGTACTCATTTTGCCAACCTCAGAAAGATGGCAGGCTGAGTCAACCTCACCTGGTTACAATTCAGTGGCCAACAGTGCTCAAACTCAGGACCCTAAGATCCAAAGCCCACCACCCTAAGCACTAAGCTAACATCAGGATACATATAACATGTTATCTCTAAAAGTTTTGGACGGATTCAGATGAAATTTAGTGGGCAGGTTGGGTATGGGATACGGAAGAATCCATTCAATTTTAGTGAAGATCCGATAATTTTTTTAAGTGATTTTTTTTCACTATTGAGAGATCGGGCCAAAAACGACATGAAACACTTTATCTCAAAAAATTTTGGACGGATTTGAATGAAACTTGGGGGACAGGTTGGGCGTGTGATGCAAGAATCCATTCCATTTTAATGAAGATCTGGATGTGGATTCGAAAACGAGAATTTTTTCTTTTGTTGGTGATTCTTCACCATTGAGAGATGTGGCCAAAAACGATATATCGAATGATGCTTCAAAAAGTTGTGGACGAGCTTTTTGAAAAAAAAAATTGTTTTTGTATGCACTGTCGAGGCTCGTTTGATAGCTAACACACAACGTGCAAACAGGGGAGCAGGAGAGAAGAGCGGAGGAGAGGGAAGGAAAAAACAGGGTGGAACAGAGACATGAGGAGCTCTGTGGAAGGGAGAGGGATGGGGTGAGGTGCACAAGGTAAGCAATATGGACACTAGAGGGACTTTCAGGAAGGACAACAGGGAATTTGAAGGAGGTGGGTTTGGGGTAGATTCGCGGGGGTAGAAAAGATTGTGGTTTTGGATGGGGGAAGATAAGATATGGTGGTGAACAGCTGTTTTGAAGACCTGGAGGGAAGAGTGGGATTGAAGGGAGTTTGTAGCAAAGGCGGGGAAAAAAGAGGAATGAAAGAGTGAAGGAGGGCAGTGATTCTTGATTTTGGTAGTTTTACCAGAAGGGGGTTGCTAGCAGACTTTGCGTGCACTGCAAAAAATTTGCATATCGCAAACAGAGCAGGGAGTGGGGGGGGGGGCATAGCCAGGAGGAGACATTACAAGACAGACAGACCACTGACCTGCTTGTGGTGAGTGAGAGAGTGACAGACCCAAAGACTCAGCCTCAGCGTGGGAGATACTAATGATCCTAAATGCCTTGGTTTCCACAGCATGAAGCCGATGAAGTTGAGAGGCGGGAGCACCAGCCCAGAGAAGAGAGCAGTACTCCATCAGGCTGCGGACGAAAGCTTTGTATGTGGTCAGGAGCTCAGGTGTGCCAAGGAAGGACTTTGCATGACGGAGGCTGCCCAGTCGGCGACTGACTTTGGAGGCCAGCTTGGAGATGTGGCTTTCCCAGGAAAGATCATGGCACTTAGTGAGACCCAGAAGCTTGAATCAAAGGACTTCTTCAAGAGGATTGTTGAGAAAGTAGATGGGGATTTTTTTCTAGACGATCCTTTCGGAGAGGCATAGTGAGAGTGTGAGGTTTGTCAGGATTGAAGGACATGTTCCACGTGTTGGACCAGTTTGTGATTTTATCCAGATCTGCAGAGAGTGAAGGGGCTGCTGCTTGCCGATCTGAGAGATGACAGATGGTATGGCAGAGGGTGGAGTCATCAGCAAAGATATAAAGAGGATTATCCAGAGAGTCAGAGCGATCATTGATGAAAACCAGAAAAAGAACAGGGCCTGAACACTGCCTTGAGGAACTCCAGCTTGGACAGGAAGAGGGAATGACAGAACTCCATGAAGGGCCACACAATGGATGTGACAGGAGAGGACGTCTGCGAGCCATGAGTGGAGATGGCCTTGGATACCATAGGAAGAGAGTTTGGTGAGCAGGGTAGAGTGCCAGCCTGTATCAAAGGCACGTGATATGTCTTGGGAGATGGCTCTAATTTAATGTCTGGCATTGGGGATCTCCATCCATTGTTGGGAGAGCAGAAGCAGCATGTCCAGGCTTGGGTGACCTGGTCTGAATCCAAATTGATGATCAGAAATCAAACCATTGGAGAAGAGGAAGGATTTAATGTCTGAAGCGATGATGGATTCCATAACCTTGCTGATGATTGGGAGAAGGCTGATTGGTCTGTCGTTGCAGGGATCTGTTTTTGCACCTTTTTTATGCAGAGCGGTAATGTTTGCTGATTTCCAAGCAGATGGCAGATGACTTAGAGCAAATGAGAGGGTAAATAGAACAGAGAGAAGGTGAGCAAGAGTAGCAGAGCAGGTTTGAGGACACGTGGGCTGATGCCGTCTGGGACCGGTTGCGGAATCTGAGTCGAGGTTTGACAGCAAGATCTCCACTTTGTCAGAAGAAAAGGACACAGAGTCCAGGAACAGCTGGGTGCGACTGGGTAAGGTGGGTACAGAAAGCAATGGGTTTGGGACACAAGATTTAGAGTTATGATAAAACTTGGTGGATAATTGATTTGGTGAGAAGAAGAAGCCAATTAGTTTTTGGTTCAGGTTCGGATCCAGATCCAGCCTTTCAGTGGGACACAAAATGTAAACTGTTCTTCCTGGTGGAGGTATGCGCTCTACCGAGTGCCATTCTAGTTGTTGCTTGTATTTCTGAATCTACAGTTTCATTGAATTTTTATTGGCAAGATATCTTTCAATCAGTCTGTGTGTGTAAGAACGGTTTCCAATTTTCCTTTTTACTCACAATTGTGTGAAAATGGCAAAACAAAATAAAGACAAGGAATACCGTTCTTTTCAGGGAGACTGGACAGACATTTATGCCTTTGTGGAGAAGTTGGATGAGCAAAGCTGCACAACTGGACTAATTTGAAGAAATTTCCATGGGAGGATAACCTAATTCTGCAAACTTGGAATGAACTTCCACTGACATACAGCACAATGCAGAATGTCACTTTTGTTCAGTTAGCAATGTTTCAACATACCGACATGTGCGAACAGGCATTCGCCCACTTCCATAATCACATCAATTAGGGTTACCTTATTTTAACTTTCTAAAACGAGGACACTCTGGAGAGGGACACTCATCAGGAATTTTGTTGATGTTCAGCAGTTTGGTTATCTTAAGGGTCTGTCTACAACCCACTGTTTAGTTAAAATATTTTGTGATTTTTTTTTTTTAAGGAAACTGACAAACCTCAACTTTTTACAGTTTTGGTGCTGACTTTTTCTCAAGCTATTGATCGAGTTAGCCACCATATTGTTGTTGATAAATTCATTAACCTTGGTGTTATACCATCCATTATCCCATGGATCTGTAATTTTTTTAATATCCAACAGAAGCCAGGCTGTACGCTACGACAGAGAAGTTTCCACATGGGAAATAACAAATGCTGGGGTTCCACAAGAGACAAAAATTGGTCCGGTAGCTTTCTAAGCCATGATAAATGACTGTTTCTGATAACCCTGAAGTCTCACACAATAAATATGTTGATGACATGACTTTGTGTCAAACTTACAGTGACATTGAAGAAACTAGTTCTATGCAGCAGCATTTTGGCTGCCTTCAAGAGAATGGTCATCCAAAAACATCATGAAGCTTAATCCTATAAAATGCCAAGTCATGATTTCATGTTTTCGAAGATCTTGGCAGATGTGCCTAGTTTTCACATTAGAGACTCGGTCATTAACCAAACAGATGGGATGAAATTGTTAGGCATCTTTGGCAAGAAAACACGAAATGGGGCAATAAAGTCAAGGCCATGTGTAAAGCCTTTGACAGAAAACTCCACTTTTTGTGGGAACTGAAACATTGTAATATCCCTTTTGCTGATTTTTTAGAGTGTACTTACAGTATGTTCGACCAACTTTGAATAAGCTTCATCTGCATGGTTCTGTGTTTTAAGTAAAGTCCAGAGGGAATCTTGGAGAAATTGCAACGGAAATCGTTTCGCATAATTCTCTCTCATGACTATTGTGGAACCCAACTGTACAGCGATATTTGTCAGTTACTTCATATTCCTGTTCTCACTGAGAGGCTCAAACAGCTCTCCTTGAATTTTGGTGATGTACTTTTAAAATCATACATACATAGAGATTGGCTTCCCCCACTTTGGAAAAATAACTTAAGGAATTCTGACATGTTATCCACTATTATATGTTCATCCAACCACGAAAGTGCAGTCCCACCCCCTTTTAACTCCCATCCTGAATAAGCAGCACAGTTTACACAGAGAGCTTGCTGAGACCCTCCCTACTCTTGCGAGATTTTACCCCGCTCGTGAAACACAAAGCAGGGTTAAGCAATTGGTTCACTGTCTGTCTATCTGTCTATAGATATCAGTGGATGATTGAGGAACTACTTAATTTCAAGTTAGTTATATATTTTGAACACGAGAACACGAATCGGAACATAAATCAGAACACGAACCTGCAGTTCAGCACTATTTTGCTATGAAGTTGGCAAATTGTGCAGAATCTTGTCTTGAGCACGTATGTGCACCGAAGAGTAAGGTAATTGTGTACGCTCTCTCTCTCTCTGCTTGTCTGACAGTCAAACAAAATTGAAAATCATTCCAGAGATGACACTGTTTTTAGGGACTCTAATAAAGGAAACAAACAGCAGGCACAAACAATTAATTTAACTTGTTAAATAAGGTGGTGTAAAAGAGGATGCATCAATGGCAGTAAACTGAATTTTTCTTTTTTCTTACAGCACTTAAAACCTTTATTTAATTTTAATTGAATTAAATACTTTAACACTGTAGAACACAAATTTCCTGGTTGGCACTTCTGAGAACCTCTAGTTTTGCAATATTTGGACAAGATATTTTGCCTTCTCAACCAATCAAATTTTCTGCTCACGCTTTTATCATTGGGCAATATCGAGATTCAGACAAAGGTTCATAGGAAATATCGAACGTGCTCGGAAACGTGAAGCAAGAGTTCAAAAGACCCTTCCCATGTCCTTTCTCTCAAGACCACGCAGGGTAAGCATAGCTGTCAACCCAAACCTGCTTGACTATTTTGTAACCAGGGTCCAGGTGCCTCAGGCACTGGTCAGGTCCAGGGTGACACCCTCATGGGGGCGGGGGGGGGGGGCGGAGCCCCTCTGCCCAGAACAAATCGAGTGAAATAGATCCTAAATGGAGAGCTCTGGTGGCTACAAATCTTATAGTAGCAAAGGAGAAGGAAGAATTAAAAATTTTGACACTTGTATTATTATCAACACTCTTTTCCCATGGTATGTCATAACAATGAAAGTTTCTCATCAAATGTTGTCAAAAATTACTGCTCTTTATGAATGGATCTTGATGAAGACTTGATCTTTTCAAAGTCATTATGTGCATTTGTTTTGATGTCTTTCAGCATCATGCAATCCTTGGTATTTGCAGCTGATTACTCAATTGCAAACTGTGCATCGGAAGTAATGCTTATTTATCGAATCGAACACGAAGCATTGATGTTTTTTCATCCATTCTGGATTGTACTTCGTGTCATACTTCGCGGCACCATGATACTTCGTAATCTTTGGTTGTTTTAATGTTGAAGGACCATGAGATTCAGAGCCGTTTTCGTCCATGTTTTCTTGTGAGAATTGCAACAAAATGACACACGCTAAACTGTATGGAACAGTGACAGCATTTTTCATTCATTGGAAACTCAGCCGTTTTGACTTGAGACCCCTCTAATGACTTAAAAAACATCTTTTCTAAAAAAAGTTTTAAAACATGAGATTTCAGTAGTTAGGTGTGAGAGCATGACCTGAGTTGAAAAATCATGAGTCTCACACCAAATGTGTGAGAGTTGACAGGGAAAGAAAGGTGTTCTATGAACTCTCTCGTATATTTTTTCATCATAAAGTGCAATTTGCTTGGGTTGGTTTTGCGTGCTCTTTGGCATTTTTTTGTTGTCGTTGTGAGGTAAAGGGGCCATTTTGGTATCTTGATGGCTGTCCAGTGAAAACTCCACATTTTAAAATATGCTTTATTCCATTACCTCTGCCACCAAAGGTTGACGGAGGTTATGTTATCACTCCTGTCTGTCTGTCTGTCTGTCAGTTTGTCTCTTGCGAAAATCAAAGATTTTTCAAGCACAGTTTCCGTATATTGGTTGATCACGTGTGTTATTCTTTGTTTGTTTGTCTGTTTGTATGTCAATCGTCTAAAGATCACAATTTTAAACCGATCTTCATGAAACTTCACCAAATGATAGAGTTGGTCATAATCAAGAAGCCTAATCATTTTGAGATGAAAAGGTTAAAAGGTCAAAAACTTAGATTGGATTTCTAAAATCCTCAATTTTCATCCAATTGACTTGAAATTTGAACAGGATTTGCATATCAGATCACTGAATTCAACCACAAATTAGTTTTCAGGTTGAAAGGTCAACATAGGCTGCATTTCTATAATCATTGATTTTAATCCGAATGACTTAAAATTTGAACAGGATTTGCATATCATGTCACTTAATTCAACCACCAATTATTTTTGAGGTCTAAAGGTCAACATTGGCTGCATTTCTAAAATTGTGAATTTTTATCCGATTGACTTGAAATTTGAGGATTTACCTATTTGGTCATTGAATTCAACTGCCAATTATTTTTAAGTTCAAATTTGTTTGAGGGATTTCGCAGGTATCATGCTCAGCACGATGTCTTTCTTGTTTGTTTGTTTGTCTGTAAGCACGATATCTCAAAAACCTATGGAAGGATTCAGACAAAAGTTTGTGGATAGGTTGGGTATATGAAAGGGACTCATTAATTCAATTTTGCTGAAGAACTGGATCCAGATCATGAAACGAGAATCTTTTAAAGTGATTCTTCACTATTGAGCGATATGGCCATGCCTGATATTGGCTTATCGCTTAAGGTGGCTGGCTTAAGATCTTACGATTGGCCTGCAAGGGATATTCCCCTCCACAAGGTGACTCACCAGGTTTTCTCACAGATCTCTTCTTGTGTTGTGACTTCCCCATCTCTCCCTCTCTCTCTCCCTCTCTCCCCCTCTCCCCCTCTCCCCTCTTCCCCTCTCCCCTCTCCCCTCTCCTCCTCTCCCTCTCTCTCCCTCTCTCTCCCTCTCTCTCCCTCTCTCCCCCTCTCTCCCCCTCTCTCCCCTCTCTCCCCTCTCTCTCCCTCTCTCTCCCTCTCCCTCCCTCTCTCCCTCTCTCCCTCTCTCCCTCTCTCCCTCTCCCTCTCTCCCTCTCTCCCTCTCTCCCGTCACATAAATGAAGGCCTTTAAGGTTAAATAATTAAGGACTAATGATCGTTCATTGCTTCTTTGTGAATTACCCTCCCCCACATGCCATCAACACAATACGAACCTGACTTGATGTTTTGGGTGAATTCTGTTTGTCGTGGGAGGTTCGTCTGGTGGTTCTTTATAAAATCCTATTAAAGATCGATTGGAAGCCTGGTGTTGGCTTAACGGTTAGGCCAAGGGAACGAAAGTCCTAGAAATGAAAAATTTCTAATGAAATTTTATGAAAAAAAAAAAATCTTATGAAAAAAAAAGTCCTTATGAAATGAAAAATACATGAGGCTTTTTTTCATTATTCATTATTCATTATTTCAGAAAAAGTACAAAAATCCGCCATTTCTGTGCAAGAAAGGTCTATTCACAGTTTTATATTTTAGTAGTGTAAATTCTTAGTATTTATAGAAACAACAGTACACATACTGAAATATAAAACATGTGTATCGAACTTTAGCTTGCATTTACAACATTCAAAAATTGAGATCCAGTCTTGTACAGATGTCAGGTTCGACATGAACGTTCAACACTTCTTATAAATGCTTCCTGACTGGCTCCTCAGTGCAGTCATTGCACTGAGGGTAAAATTCATCCAGATCGTCAACTCCTCCACTTCTACACCACAGAATAGGCAGATGGGCTCAAATCCACATGCGTAGTAGAGTTTCTCGATATGGTCGCCACAATCATGGTCTTTGATAAATACCTCCAACCCCTTTGGCAGGGTGATATCATCTGAAAAGGAAGATTGAAAACTGATCAGTGAAGACAAGAATATATGGAGTCCCAAGCACTTGACCAAAGAATGCTTGGCTGAGATGGCACAATCATAGTTTAGAAGAACCTGATATACATGATTCTACATCACTCAAATCTAGTGTTTTAACAATGGTTCACTGAACATACCAAACAGGAGACCACATGTGTATTCCACATCTGCAAGAATTTCTTGGAGTTGCGTTTTCTTTAGATGGACTGGATTTTCAATATTCAATTCAAAGTTCAAGGGGAACCCTGCTATGCAGAGGCTAAAATTCTCAGCATGTGTGTCGTTGCCTAGCAACGCCTAGTACGATCCCGCCAGAAAGACTGCGCACACGCACATGTTCAGACAGACGTGACTGCTCAAAACAAAAAAAAAATAGGACAAAATCGTGCAGGTATTGGGAAAGGTATGGCATGTAGGACTACGGACAATCTGTTGACATGCATTCCAGAAGAACATTGAAGAAACACAACGCCAGCTCAGTGGTTCATTCGATCATGACCGACCAGCAGCAGTTCATTCCTCATGATGCTGTAAAATGCTATGCACTTTCGGCGAGAAATCGGAGAAAACAGCTTCAAATGTCTCATGTAATCTTGGTCATTCATTCAAACACAAGTAACAAACAGTGTAATCGATCATTTATGAATTGATATGATGTTATTTCGTTTGAAAATGCATGTTCTTATAACAAATTCTCACCTTTTTGACTCCTATTTTTCTCGATTCGAGAAGAAAATTGACACCACCATGATGGAAAGCCGAGATGTAACGAACGTCATAGGTGCGCTGTGATTGGTCGATCACTTCGGAACTTCAAACTTCGTAAATATTCAGAATTTCTCGGCTTGGCACCAAGAAGGGGTTAGACTATGGTTAACAAAAACACCGTTTTTGGTGATTTATATGAAGAATGATGATCAACTCGAGTCAGGGGTTTATTTTTTTTGCAAATAGTGAAATTTTTTGAAATAATGAAAATTATTGCGGCAGCTTTTGAAGCATAAGGGCAGTGGACGGTATTCTAGGACTTTCATTCCCTTGGCCTTAAGGTGACTGGCTAAAGATCTTGGCGTCTGTAGTTTAAGCCCCTGTCCACCATTCAATTAACATTAGGTGGGGTTGACTCAGCCTGTCATCATTCTGAGGTCGATGAAATGATTACCAATGTACTGGTAATAGAGGACACTGCATCAGCGGAACAGCTGTGCCCCCAGAAAATGATGCAACCAGCAGCCACAGGCTGCACACAATAGCTAGCTAAAGATTATTTGGTGGTAATAAAAATTGCGTTACATAACTAAGGTTGCTTGGCCTAAGATTAAGATCAGTCATGTGATCACCTATCGGCGTAGAGCTTCAATAGCTCAGCAGTTCCAGTGATTAAAAAAAACGGTAGCAGAGATTAAAAATCCGTGATCCGACCCAGAGCTGTTGACCCACATGACCTCTGTGGTCGTTTTGACATGACTCACCGGCTTCGAACCGGGCAACCAGAACAGATCGGCTGACCATTACAGTATGCAGATGACATTGTGACTGTCGGGTTTCTTAAAGAGAGTGAACGTCAGTTGCCCCCAGTCATGATAAACAGTGTTGACATTGAGACTGTTCACTCCTTTAAGTATCTCGGCATAATCTTTGATAATATATCATGATGAGAGCACAGTAAATTACTGGTGACCGAAGGATAACGGTGTCTATACTTTCTTCGGCAACTGAAATAATTTCAGGTTGATAAAATTATTATGAGTCTTTATTTTGAGAATGTTATGTTATACGGTTGCTGTGTATGGTTGTCTTTAGTGGTATTAAAAACGGGGATTTGGTAAAACTGCAGAGTAGCAAAACAGGCTGAAAAGATCCTCGGAGGAAAGAAACATCATTATAATTTCTCGTGAACGAGTTTTAACGAAGGCCAAATACATCATGCAAAATAGTATCCACATATTACATACATTTTAACAACAGATGAGGTCTGGTACCAGGTTTGAAATTTGATGTTCATCATTTGTCCCATTTTCTGTTCGTGTTTTTAATGAAAGTCGATGATATTAAAGGATGATATTATTAAAGGTGTTGGTGGGGGATAAATTAAATTGATGAGTCGTGAACTCCATTGTTTATTTTTTCTTTTTATCTTGCCAAAACAAAGTTTTTGCAAGATATGTTGGTCAGCTTGTATGTTTTTTTATTATTATTATTTTTTTTTGTTTGTTTGTTTGTCTGTAATCACGTCTAAAAAATTCTGCAGAGCACAGTTATCATTGGAAATTTTTGTAACTTCGCATATCAGAGGCCTATAGAGGTCCCTTTCAGTGCACAAAATTTTGAAGGTCAAGGTCAAAGGTCAAGGTCACCTTGTCGCAAATCAGGGGAGTCGACGAAACCCTTATTTTTTGAGTAATCTTGATCGGATCATCTTAAAACTTCATGGGAATATAGTTCATGGTCTGGCGCTCAGCTGATTAATTTTTGGTGGCAATTGGCCTTGACCTTCATATGTTTTTTTTTTTGGTCTGGAATCACGTATAAATCACTCTGCAGAGCACAGTTATCATTGGAATTTTTTGTAACTTCGCATATCAGAGGCCTATAGAGGTCCCTTTCAGCGCATAAAATTTTGAAGGTCAAGGTCAAAGGTCAAGGTCACTTTGTTGCAAATCAGGGGAGTCGACGAAACCCTTATTTTTTGAGTAATTTTGATCGGATCGTCTTCAAACTTCATGGGAATATAGTTCATGGTCTGGCGCTCAGCTGATTAATTTTTGGTGGCGATTGGCCTTGACCTTCATGGTTAGCACCTAAGGTCAAACATATTTGACCCCAAGGTCAAATTTTCAAGTTTTAGGAACCATATCGTGTAGGACCTCAAATTGAACACCTCGATGAGTGCTTTCTAGATATGTCAAGCTTGAGACATTATGACGTCATTTGGTGACGTTATGAGGCAAAAGCATATTTTTCATGGTTACTCTGTAGAACGATTCTCATCATAATCTCTCGTAGGCAGATATTCCTCAAGGAGTCACTCCTGGTGGATAGCAGCTCTGTTCACCTCAGTGTGACCTTAAAGAAGTCACACGTGGTCACCTTTTGGCAAGATACGGGTCACCCTGCGGGTGACATTGGTTTATTTTGTCTTTAGTTTGTATCTCGAATTGGACTTGCAGTGCCTATATTGTCTACACCCCTTTCAAATTTTTCACCTGTTGTTGCCTTATAGCCTGGAATAAAATTGCATTAAATCAGACTTTTCCCACCTTTATTTACACATCGTAACCCACAACTTCCAAGTTAAAAACAAACTCTACAAATTTCAGAAAATTAAATAAAAATACAAAACTAGAATATCTATATCTTAGTTGGATCAGTGTCCACCTCCCCTCCCCCCCCACCCAAGAGTTAGGAATTGGTGGAAACACTTTTGACAGCAATTATTGCTGTGAATCTGTTGGGATAGATCTGTACCAACTTTGCACAGCTTGATTGGGCAATATTTGCCCATTCTTCTGCACAAAACTGTTCAAGCTCAGTCAAGTTGTGTGGGGAGCGTTGGTGGACAGCAATCCTCAAGCCATACCACAGATTTTCGATTGGATTTAGGTCAGGGCTCTGACTGGGCCACTCGAGGACATTTATCTTTTTGTTCCTCAGTCACTCCAGTGTAGTTTTGGCTTTGTGGTTCGGGTCATTGTCATGTTGAAAGGTGATCTTCCGTCCCAATTTCAGCTTTCCTGCAGAGGGCAGCAGGTTATCCTTCAGGATTTTTCTGTATTTTGCAACCTTTCATTTTCCCAACTATCCTGACAACTGCCCCAGTCCCTGCTAATGAGAAATATCCCCATAAAATGATGCTGCCACCACCATGCTTCACAGTAGGGATGGTGTTCTTTGGGTGATGTGCTGTGTTGGGTTTGCGCCAAACGTAACGTTTTTCATTTAGGCCAAAAAGTTCCATCTTGGTTTCGTCAGTCCACAGAACTTTTTGCCACATGGCTTCAGAATCTCCAGAGTAATTTTTTGCACACCTCAAACAGGACTCAAGGTGGCCTTTTTTGAGTAACGCCTTCCTTCTTTCCCCCCTACCATACAGACCAGACTTTTGGAGTGCTTTGGATATTGTTGTCACATGCACACAGTGCCCAGTCTTTGACATAAAGCCCTGTAGCTCTTGCGAAGTTGCCATTGGCCTATTGGTGGCCTTTCTGATCAGTCTTCTCCTTACTTAGTCATCCAGTATGGAGGGATGGCTTAATCTGCAGGAGGCAGGGTTTTGGTAGTACAATACGCCTTCCACTTCTTAATGATTGTCTTGACTATGCTCCAAGGGTACAGGTACATCTTCGCCACAAACAGGTACAGACAGGATAGCAGCATCCAAGATGTCATTGAAAGCCTGGATCTTAGTTTTGACCCAGGAAACCAGTAATCCCAGTGGCTCCGACTCCTCATTCAGCACCTCGAGGGCCGCCAAAAGGATATCCAGAGTCAAGGGTCAGAGATCTTGATATTCCCAAATGATGCACCGCAACTTGATCTCTGACATGCTCTCCATAATCCAGTCCATACAAGTTCTGAAAAGTGTGGGGGCCAGCACACACCCCTGATGAACTCCAGTAACAACTGAAAATAAGTCAGAGATGATATCACCACATCTCACAGCATTATCAGTACCAGAGTATAGTTCAGACATCAGATTGATCAGTTTTGGTGGCACCCCACAAAGACCAATAATCTTCGAGAGGGCATACCGATTCACTGAATCAAAGGCTTTACAGGGATCAACATAGGCTGCAAGCAGCCCCTGCCGAAACTCTCGTCTGCGTTTGGTGAGGACTCTAAGAGCAGGGATACGGTCAATTGTTGACCTCTTTGGTGTAAAGCCTGACTGCTCTGGACGCTGGTGCTCAAGCAGATGGTGGCGAACCCTCTCAAGAATTATCCGAGAAAAGACCTTGCCGGCACTGAGAGCAGCGTCACCCCTCGGTAGTTGTTGCAGTCTTGGCGATCACCCTTCCCTTTCCAGAGGTGGACAACAAGGCCCCTCTTCCAGTCAGTTGAGATGATGCCTGTGTTCCAGGCAGAGCACAAAACTGCATGCCATGACACGAGTGCAGTATTTCCACCAGCCTTGAGGAGTTCAGCATGGATAACACAAATCCCAGGCGCTTTACCGCATTTCAACCGGTTCACCGTGGTTTGTGTTTCCACAAATGAAGGTGGACCGCAGTCAGCAACAGGGATTGTAACATCCCTGACGTCCAACTCGACAGCTGGTGGATCAGCCTTGTACAGCGGCTTAAAGTAACCAACTCAGCCGGCCTTCACTTCGGACTCCTCTGTCAAGAGCCCACCACCCTCCGCTCGAACTGCAGTACACCGAGGAATGGGCTTGGAGGAACGCAATGCAAGAATTCCCCTGTAAGCAGGATGAGAATCACTTGACCACAGGTGATGCTCTACCCCCTCATAGATTCCTTGCACAAACGCCTCCTTGTCCACCCTTAGTGCACGTACCGTTTTACGCCTCAGCTCCCTGATCAGTTCAGCTCTGACATTCAGCCTGGCCCTGTGATTCTGGTTAATGGTATCCAGTGTCCCTTGAGAGAGAAAATTCTTCTACGCCCGACGGTGAGTTCCAAGAGGTCCACTAGCAACATCAAGGACGGTGGTCTTGAAGACACTACACTACTCTTCAGGATCCCCCAAAGTACCCAGACCCCCCAAATCTCCACTCAGCCTGTTCACAAACTCCTCAGCTACCCTCTCATCCTTAAGCTTGCCAACATCCAGCCTAGGCTGGCATGTTACCATTCTCTTGGATTTAAGCTGAAAATTCAGAGTTGCTACAACAAGCTTGTGTTTAGTATTGAGGAACTGAGCACTCCGGTAGACCCTGCAGGTCTGGATCATCTTCCAGCGACCATCATCGAGCACATGGTTAATCTTTGCCACACCAACAGCGCTGGAATACCAAGCCCAGCGATGAGCCTGTGAGCACTGAAACCATGAACCAGCCACCCAAAGTCCCTGTCTTCTTGCAAAGTCAAGGAACTTAGTGCTATTCTCGTTCACAGTTCCAGACTCATGGGGACCAACACACATTTCACAGCCATCCCTATCAGTTCCAGTTGATGCAATGAAATCCCCCCAAGATGTGAAGAGTATCTCGCTTAGGGCACTGATCAACCACAGGCTCGAGCGTGGCATACAATACGTCCTTCACGGTGAGATCACTCGTCTCAGTCGGAGCATAAACAGAGACCAGGGAAATGACTCCCAAGGAGTGACGAATGCTTGGTCTCATAATTCACTCATTGACAGGTGTTACCTCAATTATCATTGGAGTCAGCTTATTGGACACAGCTACAGCAACTCCTTGGGCATGGTAACCATCAGAGCGACCAGAACAATCGTCGGTGTAACCACCCGCCATGATCTCTCAGCAATCCGGTCTCTTAACCTCAGAGAGTGCTCAAATACCGATATCCAAACGCTTGAGCTCAGCTGATAACAGAGGCAGGTGATCATCCTCTCTTCTGGATTGGACATTCCATGCATCCAGCTGAAGGGACCACCTCAAGTTAACCAAAGAAGTCTGGTGGATGACACCTCAGCACCACCCTGACACACACTACCGCAATCTGACCCTGGAAGGTTACCTCATGGTTTCCCTCCTATCATCAAAGATTGGGGGTCCCAAAGGCTTTGCCCCATTCCCGTCATCCGGTGAGCTGTCCTGCGAAGGGCAGCTGCACAGGAGGTACTCCCACGGAGTGGGTTTTCAGATTTATTTTTGCTTTTGGTATGTTTTAAGGAATGAAGTGTTTTACGGTGGCCAGAGTGCAAATCCTGCCACCACCCTCCTCGTAAAAAAGTAACCCAACTGCAGGAGGACGTCCACAGACACAGTTGGGCACGAGATATGGATGGCCGTTGGCCTACAAGGAGCTCCTCCACCCTTTGACTGGTTTTGTTGTCTTTGCTGTGAAATGCACTACCCTGCACAGGAAACCTCCAGGAACAGCTGATTTTATTCTGAAATCATCAGAATCATTGCAATTTAACACAGGATGAGACCAATTAACTTGGTGTGTGATTTTGAAGGTGATTGGTTACACCTGAGCTAATATATATATATATATATATATATATATATATATATATATATATATATATTTGTTTTTATAAGGGGGGTGGACACTTATCCAATCAAGATATTGTGGTTTTGTATTTTTAGTCAATTTTCTGAAATTTTAAGAATTTGTTTTTCATTTGGACGTTGTGGGTTAACGATGTGTAAATATAGGTTGAAAAAGTCTGATTCAATGCAATTTCATTCAAAGCGATAAGGCAACAAAAGGTGAAAATTTTAAAAGGGGGTTGTGGACTTCTGCAGGCACTGTATGCCTCCATCTTTGGGAAGGTTTTTGTGCCATCTTGAAGAAAGTCCTCAAGCAGGACAGAAGTCACCATCTGGAATGCCCACATTGCTTTAACCCACGACTTTTCATTCATGACATCTCCCAACCCACTGTAAGCAGCAGAAATGAGAACATCCAGCCCTGTGCCTTTCATGAGATGACTAATATTACCAAGAAACATCAAGATATTCATTCCACCAAGCCTGAGCACAACAGACTTCCAGCATGAGGGATCTGCCCACTTGATTTGGATAGCAACCATATACAGTGGCATATCAAGTGTGAGATTAATTTAATCATACCCAAGTGCTGCAGAGACCTCTGAAAATAGGACATTGTGGAAAGGATTTCGTGTCAGGGTGTGATGAAGGGGAATCATTGCATGGGCTAAAAATATAAAGTCGTTGGTTTAGGATATCCATGTTCTCTTGCCAGTTTTGTATTGAATCCTGACCACTCCAATGGAACAGTATCATTGGATGAAAGAGAACTGAGCATCTTTGCTGTAAGACTGCAATGCTGGCATCTCTCAAACAGATCACTGTATGATGCACCTGAATTGGCTTTGACTGAAGGAGAGAAACCTTCTTTGGTCCAGTATAATATTCGAGGTTGAGGTTGCTCACCTGAAGGTTGTTGGTGACTGCTTTGCTAAACCTTGGAATTCTCAGATTCAGCACACCAGGACATGCATTGCTGGTGTGGATCACTCCTGCAGGATGCTGCTGCGGCTCTGTTCCCATAGCATGGGTCTCTCGGCATCCGTAAGTCGAACACACATGCAGGTCGAGATTAATAAACCAACCGAAGATTGGCCCAACCCTCCAACTCGACCCAAGAATTTCATGCAAGATCTGACGATTATCTGCAACATGTTTGGGAACTGACTTACGAAAGCATAACACTTTATCATATGATGCAAGAAAGCCATATTCATTTTCATAACTTGACAAGCTCTGAACTGCCATACTTATGATGAACTTTCATAGCAAGCCCCAGTGTGGTCTGATTGAACCTGTTCGACACGTCGCTGAATACTTTGAGAAAGGCTCAAAGAGGCTTTTGTGACCTCACCATTGGGAACCAGCTCAGATACGAGAGTAGGAAGAGTTTTACTGGTCTGCTTTATGAAGTTTTGGTGAGTGAACCGTGATAAATCATAAACCAAACTGTACTGGATTGATTTAGATTCAGCCTTGACAGAAGCCATCAACCTGTCAACAGCACCATCCTCAGCATCACTGGCCAACAGACTGAACAATTTGCCCACATGCTGATGAAACCCAATCACAGAGGCACAACCATTAATTCGCATCACAACAATCGCATCACCTATAAAACTTATTAAAGTGTTGAGCATTTGTTTTTGCCCAAGGTGACCATTGTACGATACATACAATTCAACACGGGTCCAGGTGCAAGTCTTGTTTTCATTCATATCATCAACCACTAAACCCAATGCTTCATTGATCATTTTTCTTCTCATGAGGAGATAACAAAGGACATCTAAAACTATCATAGAATTTTTGGTGAAACTGTGCTTCAGCAGCAGGAAGGTCCATCAGCACACTGTTTATTCTCAGCTCAACCTTTTTAGCCTTCTCATCCCCTCCTTTATTGCAGATCTCAAAGAGAACATCCTTCAAAGGAGGTTGATGTGGTCGCTCATTTGTTTCACACTTTATGTACAATGCTCAGGGTGTTTAGGGCCCTTCTCAAAACACTCTTCGCCACATATGAGGCAATGCTTCTTGAAGTTTAAGTAGTCCCATCGACTCTTACGATCAGGAGGTTCACTTTTAATTTCAGACCGAGCACTTTTTCTCTTCATTTTGTCTTTGGAAGTGTACGAACGAACAATAGCACGACTTATGACAATTGATTGTTGCCTCATCACCGTCTGTTTTGATTAGCTTCTGGAATTTAGTGCAGAGTTCATCGTCTCCTCAAGTCGTACTGCACAAGATCAGCTTTTTGATTGCAGTGACCTTGACCGTCTGCAATTCACCACTTCTCCCACTGCATGGCAGCATACATGTGCTGTTCACCATTTACACGTCCTGAAAAACAATGGATCATATATTTTCTGCAGTGAATGTGAAATTCAAATAAAGGCTTTCTTCATATATGATTGACTCAGTCCATGAATGACAATGAGCAACTAACCTCTTTATGTCATTGATCATGAAAGAGAGCATCTCATGACAAAGGGTGTCTCTATAACTGACGATGAACACGGCAACCTGGATTCCTGGAACAAAAACGCAGAGATCACATGCATTATTATTACAAAACCTGAATTAACAAGTCTTAAATCATCTGCACCAACTGTCATCGAAATGTCTACATCTACTCCCCAAAATGAATGAGTTAAGATATTAATTTGTTATTATCATTATTATTTTTTCGAAGCTCCGAGTAGCCCAACACAAAGGCTGAGATCCCTGGAAGTTGCCGGGCAGGCACTTTAGCTGAATTTCTTCAATACGTCCATACCAATGTGATTCAACAAAAAAATATATAAAAACCTTGTACCATGACAGTAAGAATTTCTAGGTTGGCTGTTGGATTTATGCTAATAGGGAATGATCTAAGAAACCTAAAAATGGGTTACATGTTTTCCTGATGTCCAAAAGCATAGGTGTTATGGTTCAGAAGTTATGATGATTTGAAAATTCCCTGAATTATGCGTGGTGGCCATGTTGGATTCTGGTCATGTGACTCACACCAGAGAATTAATTTTTTATGCCTTCCAATTAATTGGTCAGACCCAAAAACCTATGGTTGGACAACAAAGTCAAGGTTCTAGCTCATCCCTATCAAAAGTTACGACTGATTTTTCTGCATTTCATAGTGTAAGTGCCGGCCACATTGGATTAATGCCCAAAGGCTTATAGTTCCCCGAAGTTACCAGACTGGCAACCAACCTGAGTTTCCTCAATAGGTTCATACCAATGTGATTCAACACAAAAACCTTGTACTGTACCAGTAAGAATTTCTAGATTGGCGAAATGGCAAATTAACTATTATAACGTGAACCCTTTAAATTTAAAATTTTAAGATATTTAAAATAAATATCTTTCCTCTGCAAACATACACAGTTATATAAAACAAACCATTAGTTCCATCTGTAATCATAGGCTTACAGTGTTAATGTCCACCTGACTCAGTGGCATAATGGTTCGAGCATCTGCTCTGAGTAAGGAAGGTCAGTGGTTCAAATGGTTCAAACCCTAGCTGTGTCACACCAAAGACTCTTAAAATGGTACCTGCTGCTTCCTTGCTTGATGCTCAACATTTAAAAGGGATATAGCATGGAAAGCAACCATAGGTTGGCAATCATAGTGCAAGGGCTCAGTGGTTTCCAATGGTGTTAAATTTCCTTGTATGGGAACTTGTATTATCTTACTGTATCAATACACCACATAACTGACACAAGGAATTTGCAACATGCTTCTTAAGCCCTGTAATGACTGTATAAATCTTCCCTCTTTTTAACTTTCAATTACTTGCCTCCTCATCCTAATGCTGTCCATCCTGGTTAAAAAAACAAAACTTTCCTGCATAAATTTTATTCTTACCTTCATTATTCATTAATTTCTATGCGATCCCTTTGTCATCACCCCTTTCTATAATATTAAAAACCCAGTCTTCTCCTGCTCCTCTTACCTTTATAAGGGCTGAGATCCAATGGCATCAAGATACTATCCTGCCTTGACCATGATACTCCTCCACTTCCCTCTGTCCTCAGCCAACTCTCTCCACTCTCCCACCACCCCTACCTTACTGATATCCCTCTTCACACAATCCTCCAATCTCAACCATGGTCTACCTCTTTTCCTCCTACCTTGCTCCCTCAATCTATCCGCTCTCTTTGCCATTCTCTCTTCCCCCATCTGCACCAAGTGTCCAGCCCATCTCAGCCAGCATTTCACCAATCTCCCCGTCAAGCTCATCTGCACACCAACCTCCTCCCTTAGTTCATCCATCCTCCTTCTATCCCCCTTCTTCACTCTCGCAATCCTCCTGACCCAGTTGTTCTTGCCAACCTGCAGCCTTGGTTGTTGTCTCCGTCAGTGCAACTGTTTCCAGACAATAAAGGTAGGCCGGCGTTCCACACAACATCAGAACCTTCCCTTTTAATTTCCTTGATATTGTTACGAATTTGGGAATTCGATTGCACACAACATACAGGTTCCTTTAGTCGGCTATGCCGATAAGTGCTTGTTCCCTAGATAGCTCACCTTTCATTGTTTGAATGTTCAGAAATCCATTAGATGCGCTGCAGATCAATTTAATAGTTAGGGAACGAACAATGGAGACATCCCTCCCCCTCTTCAACGAAGAGGAAGAAGAATCCTGCCGTCCCGTGACTCATGATGTCAACAACTCCCTCCCACCCGTGGCTGAGCGGGGGATGGAGTACGAGGGCATGAATCATGAGTCACGGCGGGAGCCGGGGAAGGGCAGCAGAAGGATAAGAGGAGATCTTTTCTTTTGTTCGTGGACAGAGTTGGAGAAGGGAGTTGAGGGGAGTCGTTCAGCAGACCGTCGGGTCCTGCTTTGCTTGCGTTAGGGTTGAGGCCTTCGGAAGCTTTTTTTCTTTGGCTGGCTCAGTGAGCTTTGGCTGAGGCCTGGCTCGGGAGGAGGCTTTTTGGAGGCTTTTTGCTTTGATGGTTCCGTAAGCTTCGGCTTCTGCTTGGCTCGGGAGAGCTTTTTGCTTCAAGCTGCCCTGTTAGGAAGAAAATTAAGCCAGTCACTCGGCTCGAGCTGCGAGTGGTGGCTTCTTCTTGGTTCGTGGAGCTCTTTGTTCTCCATTTTGGTTCCCGGCTTGGTGCGACTCATCGACCTCGTCGTGGAGGTGGTTCCTCGGGGAAGCGACGTATCGACGGGAAGGATCGGCTCCTCGTCTCACCAGCACATGTTGAGAAGCTTGGGAGGATTCCCGGGAGCTCGGGAAGGATCATGGCGATTGGATCCAGCTCTCTCTCGCTGGAGCCCGGGTTCGAACAACTTGAAGACCACACGAGGTGGAGAGGTTCGAGATAGGTTCTGTGTTTCAGCTCACCTGTCCTCCGAGCTGGAGCTTGTTATTAAAGGCCTCTGCCACCATTTCTTGGATGTGTGTGTGCGTACGTGTGTCCGTGGGCCCGTCTAAAGGCCCGGTCACATCTTGACGTTTTAGCCAATGTATGCCGATTTTTGATTTTTTTTTCTAAAACGCTGGCACACGTTGAATACGTTATGGGTAAGTTTTGATAACATTGAGAGCACGCTGAAAAACACTGCCATACGTCGTTGTACGCTGGCTTTAAACGTTGTACTTTTCGGTTGTCTTCAAATTTTTTCATGCTTGAAATTTCACGACGTATGCCGGCGTATGACTCACACGTTCTGCTACGCTGGCCACAAGTTGTATGCACGGTCTGCGATTGTTGACAGACGTCAACACATGCTACTTGTAAGTTAATCATAAGTTGAGACACGCCGAGGTAATGTTTAGCATACCCGAAACTTATTTCTAACCTATGATTAACGTGTTGTTGGCACGTTACGCGATCGTTGCCACACATCGACAGACGTTACTTTTAAGTTACTCATAGGCTGAAAGACGTCGGTATAATGGATCGTCCTTGCGTCAGCGTCCACGGCCACGGCCAGGACACTTATTTGCAGCATTCTTCAAACTTTTCTTCGGCATGACGAGAATGTTCACACTTCGATGTCTAGCTTGGCTATGATTCCAATTGTCCATCGGCAGCGTCTATTTAAAATAGTCGAGTTTGAGCGTTTTAACACGTTCAGAAGAAACGCTTCAAATTTCCAAACCCCAGCGTCAAAAAACAAAGGCGAGTGACAGCAATTTAAATCGTTCATTGTAAACAATGAAAATAGCTGAGTGGTACCGTTTAAAAGTCGTTGAGTGTAAAAAAAAATCCAATTGTTGAGCGCAAGCGTCTACTTTCAATAGTGGAGATGCAGCCATTTAAATCGTTGAGTTTATCATTTAAATCGTTAAATCGTTAAACGCAAGGACGATCCATCATAACCCACACCCTCCCCCTCACACTCACCTACTACTGCCAAACATGAACAAACTACGACTAATACTAATACTAATACTAATACTGATACTGATACTGATACTGATACTGTTACTGCTGACATGGACATCGACTCAAAAAGGACTCGAAAACACTGTTGGGTTCCCCTTTTATGAGCAGCATTTTTATATACCAATTCCCAAAACCGCTGGGAACACGTTTTTATATGGCAGTTGTAAGCTAGAAACACGTTAATTTATTTTTTTTTGTCGACCGGAAGACGTCATTGGAATACGTCTATATACGTCGATGTGTGTTGGGACTACGTAAAGAATTGGTTCAAAGCACGTCAAACATAAGTTAGAAATAAGTTTCGCGTAAAAAAGACAGTATCGCGACGTGTTTCGACTTATGAATAGCTTATAAGTAGCCTTTGTGGACGTGTGTAAGCGTCCACATATCGTGTGCAAAACTTATCCCCATCGCATGCGGAACGTGTGTCATACGCCGAGTACGTCGTAAAATTTTGAACATGTTTAAAATTTCTTGACGTACTCTACTTACTACGATGTATGATAGCGTACTTTAGCGTTGTACTCACGTATACCAAATTTACTCATACCGTATTTGACGTGCCCCAACGTTTTAGACACATTTTTCTTAGGTCGGCATACGCTGGCAAGATCGCCAAGGTGTGACCGCGATGTTGACACTTCCATTTCTACGGCAGTTATGATTCGAATCGTTGTGCGTCAGCCTTTTAATAGGCTACGTCACGACATCGTTGGCGATGCGTGCAACGCGCTATGCCTAAGTTAGACTATCGTTGGGCATCGGTTGTGTAGGCCGACAACAGGTTCAGCATTCGTTGGTATAAGTTATCTATAACACAACGAAACGTTCTGTGTCCGTTACCAATGCATTATACATAAGACCAAGTCGCTATGAATACGTCCGAATCTTTAAAAAAAAAAACATCAAAAGTTCAACGTAAGTCAGCGTTTTACATACATTTTAATACGTTGCCATCGCTGGCTAAAACGTCAAGGTGTGACCGGGCCTTAATAAGTAGGAACTGCTGTTAAATGCAAGTGACTATACATAATAAGTAGACGGTTGTAGTTCTTTTGTCGTGCTTTTGTTGCTTGTATAATTGCATATGTGTTTTGCCCTGTTCAATTGCATACGTGCTTTATTATAATAAATGTCATTGTGTGAATGTCAACCTGTTCGTTGCGTCCATTCCCTCATTGAGCTGCCCCATCTTGCACTCGGAATATAGTTGGTTTTTAAATAGCCGGTAAAGTGATCGGGTCCAACGGGACTGCGCGATAATACCCCGCTCGGTTATCCCAAAAGGAAGCGAGCTGCTTAAGCCGCTCATTTCCAAGCGGTCCCGTTGAGGTACAATCTCTCGGTAACCTACCCGCGCGAATAATTAGGTAAATCGAAGATTTGGCGATCGGACCCTGTAGCACGGGTAGAGTGCGGACAAGGTTGTGGTGTGGTTAAA
>NC_140972.1:24975544-24985544 GCF_056783735.1 Eptatretus burgeri
GTTGTACCTTCAGTCGAACGTCAGGCATGGATAGCCGGTTGGTGAAGCACTTTGGAAAAAAACACCTGACTGCACCTGACCCCAACAGAAGTATGGTGGGTGATATTTTAATTATGTCAATGGCGAAACTGCAAATGCCGAATCCACGAATGTCACTGGTGGAAACCCCCTCATCATTTCCTGATTCACCTTTAAACTCAATCTCGATATTTTCATTCCAAACAGCATCATTCCAATCACAAATTAGGACGATACCATTAGTTAGAGTTAGAGTTCAGGAGAGTAGAGTAAGGCTATTACTGTCGTGGCCAAAATATTAGCACTCTTGCACTTTTTTCAAATAAATGCACCATTTCTTCAAGAAAATTGTTGAAATTAGAAAAATATTTTGTTATCCACATATGTATTTCTTTGGTGTTCAGTGGATGTAAACAAAAAAAATTGAAAAAAATTACGAAATCATAGCTTATTCCACCCAGAAATCCTAAAATGGCACGGACAATATTATTGGCACCTTTTACTTTTAGAAGTTAGAAATAATTAGATTTCAAGCAGGTGATTCTCCTTTACTTTGGAATTGAAATCACCTGTGGTGAGTTGCAGGTGCCTGAAATATAAAAATCACTCATTCATCCAGTTTGAATAGAGAAAAGGAGTCATTCTGCTGTTTTGTGTCACTGTGTGTACCATGAGCATGGAGAAAAGAAAGAAAACTAGAGAATTGTCTGAGGAGGTCAAACACAAGATTGTAGCCAAGAATGGACAATCTCAAGGCTACAAGTCCATCTCCAGAGACCTTGATGTTCCTGTGTCCACCATACACAATGTCATCAGGAAGTTGATGGCTCCTGACACTGTAGCCAACCTCCCTGGACGTGGCCACAAGAGAAAACTTGATCGAACATTGCAGCGAAGGATTGTTCGAAAGGTGGAGAATGCACCTCGATCAACTGTCAAACATATTCAAGCTGACCTTCAGTCACAAGGTACGACAGTTTCAACTCACTCCATCCGTCGCCAACTCGATGAAAGGGGGTTCTATGGTAGGATACCCAGGAGGACTCCACTGCTGAGAGAGAGACATAAGAAATCCTGACTGGAGTTTGCCAAAACACACCTGAACAAGCCAAAATCCTTCTCGGAGAATGTCCTGTGGACAGATGAGACCAAATTAGAGCTTTTTGGTAAAGCACATCTCTATATTTACAGAAAACAAAATGAAGCCTTCAAAGAAAAGAACACCTTCCCTACAGTCAAACATGGAGGAGGTTCAGTGATGTTTTGGGGTTTCTGTGCTGCCTCTGGCACTGGGTGCCTTGAATGTGTGCATGGTATCAGGAAATTAGGAGGTTACCAAGGCATTTTGGAGAGCAATGTTCAACCCAATGTCAGAAATCTGGGTCTCTGTCGAAGGTCATGGGTCTTGCAACAGGATATGCCTTAATGAGCGGTGACCAAGGATGACCGAGGATATAATTAAATAAGGGCGTTAATTATCTTCAATCGGGGTGTTTTATTTAATCCAAACACCCAATTTTCAGTCATGCACTTCCATGGAGTTCCCTTGATCTGCATGCAAAGTTTCAGGCTACAGGATTTCATGGTTTGGGCATGAGAGAGGACACACATGCATGCACACACACACACACACACACACACACACACACACACACACACACACACACACACACACACACACACACACACACACACACACACACACACACACACACACACACACACAAACCATTATTACCTCCACCACCGAAGGTGGAAGGAGGTTATGTTTTCACCACTCTGTCTGTCTGTTTCTCTGTTTGTTTGTGTGTGGGATATCTCAAAAAGTTGTGGACGGATTCAGATGAAATTTGATGGACAGGTTTGGTGTGTGACAAGGAAGACTTCATTTGATTTTGGTGAAGATCCAAATCCGGATCTGGATGCGAGAATTATTTAATTTTAAAAGTGATTCTTCACCATTGAGAGACGGGGCCAAAAATGATATCGTGCTGTATAGCATGATATTACAAAAATGTATTGGGCCCGATATTTTCTCATGGATCAGGCATTACATGGTGGAGGTATGCACTCTACCGAGTGCCCTTCTAGTTATGGTATGGATTTACATCAATGATTTGGATAATGGGGTAAAGAGTAAGCTTTCCAAATTTGCAGATGACACAACGCTTGGACGTAAGGTGGATAGCAGAGGGGGTGGTGATCAGATTCAGGAATGTATTGATGCTTGCATCGATTGGGAAAAAGATTGGCAGATGGAATTTAACCTGAGAAAGAGTAAGGTTCTGGGGACAGTGAAGAACTATGAAAATAAAGATTACATGATGTAAGGGATAATTTTGGTGTGTGTCACACAGTAGAAGGATCTGGGGTTGGCAATAGATAAGGGAGGTAAGCAGGCAGGACAATGCTAGGCAGCTATAGGTAAAGCAAATAGGGTTTTAGGTTGTATTCATAGGGGGGTTGTATTATAAATCTACAGAGGTGGTGTTAACATTGTACAGGAATTTAGTGAGGGTCATATCTAGAATATTGTGTGCAGTTTTGGTCACCACAACTCAGGAAGGATGTGGATGCCACAGAGAGGGTGCACCGTAGGGCTACGAGATTGATTCTGGGCCGAGCTAGACTCAGCTATGAGGAGCGGCTGAAGGAGACAGGGCTTTATTCACTAGAAAGGAGGCAGTTATGAGGAGATATGATAGAGATGTTTAAGACAATGAAAGGTATAGATAAAATAAGTGAAGATGAATTATTCAGCAAAGTAGACAGTGATAGGACCAGGGGATGAGCCTGAGAGTGAAGAAATGGAGAGTTTAGACGGTAGTAAGGCAGGGGACTTTCCCTCAGAGAGTAGTTAATGCATGGAATGGTCTCCCTGGAAAGGTAATGGCAACAGAAACAGTAGATGAGGTTAAATTGGAATTAGGTATCTGGAAATATTGGAAATAGAGAGGGTACAGAGATGTTGGCAGGGCTAGGAAGCGTTATTATGGATAATGAATGGCATCTGCATGAAGTGTTGTCTGTGGGGGTCTCATCAAGGGGTGGTGTGTCGTTGATGTTGCGTGTTTCTCACCCAAAAACTGCCTTCACCCCCCCTTCCCCTCGAAAAGAAAGAAAGAAAGAAAAAAAACCTACAAAAATACTCCATGAAAAAACACAAAAAGCACATTTTGCATTTCTCTTTCTTCATGTAGATTGGGCTGGTGTTGATGTAGCGCAAGCATGATGGGCCGAATGGCATCCCCCTACGTCTAATTTCCTCGTGTATCTTTGTGCAACAGACCTTGACGGATTCTTGTACATCCACACGAGGGCAGTGTGCACCACAAAGTGAGGAATAGCAAAGACTCGAGAGAACCGAAACACCAGATCCCAATAGTTCCTCTCAAAGACTCAAACCAACAATAATCACGACAACGAAAATGAATAACGGCAAAAGTGACATTTCAGCATGTTGTCTTTTTTACACCTGCGCAAGGTGTCATTGTTATGAAGCCTGTGGACGTATTCCTTTGACGAACTTGTAAGGCCTTTTGTTAACTCAGGTTCGTGTAAGTAGCTCGATGTTGGCTTCAAGGTTAAGGTGGCTGGCTGAAGATGTCAAGGACATGAGTTCGAGCACCCATCCTTCCGTTAAGAGATAGCACCAGGTGGGTTGACTCAGCCGGCTGTCATCCTTCCCAGGTCGGCAAAACAAATACCATCTTACTAGAAGAATGAGCCATCCAAGTATCCTGTGTCAAAATGGCAACACGTCCAGAATTGTAACCCCCCCAGCCAAGAAAAACTGCCCCAGCATCCCTATGTGTCTCAAGAAGCGAAAGGAGTTCTCTTTCGTCCAAGTGATCATTACAACAGTGGACAACTTTCGTCCGTGCTGCTTTCGAAACTCGAAAAGTAAAGACGAATGAAAATGATGAACGAACAATCACCATGATTTGTAAAGAAAATGAAAACAACGCACGCTAATAAACACATATACCTGAGGTTCATAAATCTAGCACGGCTCCTCATCGAGAGATGACTTATCGCTTACATTTAAGAAAAGTGCTTCGTTCAGCTGAAACAAAAGTGCGTCGGACTCACATGGCCGCTCGTTAAGGCACATTCTTATGCATGGAGCATATTTTCTCTCAGTGGCTTTAATCAGCCTGTGGGATGCTCTCTCCCTCAAAAGGCCTACATTTAACTGGCGATTATTTTTATTGTTCACACGCAGCGTTAAACAGGGGGCCGAGGGCGAATTTATTTCAGATTTCCCAAAGATGTCGTTGACCCGGGTCACGTTTTGATTGCTTTGTTCGCCATTGCGGCTACAATAGGTCGTTCTGCTGAAGTGCTCAACCGGTGCAGGTCCAACACGTGCTCAGTAATCTCCATCCCACCCTTCCTTGCTTCCTGCTGAGATACAGTCAGTATTAAGTTTGTCCAACATAAAGCTGCTGATGGGAGAAATAGCGACTGATGGGAATGACATGCTTAAACCATTTTGAAGTTCAGGCTATAGTGCATAATAGAGAGTGTGCATCATGAGAGAGAGATAGAGAGAGAGAGAGAGAGAGAGAGAGAGAGAGAGAGAGAGAGAGAGAGAGAGAGAGAGAGAGAGAGAGAGAGAGAGAGACAGAGACAGAGACAGAGACAGAGACAGAGACAGAGACAGAGACAGAGACAGAGACAGAGACAGAGACAGAGACAGAGACAGAGACATACAGAGAGAATGTTATGCAATGGAAAATGTCTGGACAATAGTTAGTGGAAGAAATCATTGACTTGAAGCCATAAATAAATGTTAGAACTGCAAAAGCTTGGAGGTTCAACAGGTCGAGGTAAAATATCGGATTTGCTCCTGGACGAGTCATCACCAACTATGAAAGCTGCCCAGCATGAGGTCTGACATTTCCATCACAGAATGGTCTTTATCACTGTTGCCAGTTGTTCAGCACTTTATCAAAGCCTAGTGTTGGCTAAACTGTAAAGGTGGCTGCCTTAAGATCGAAGATCGTAGGGCCTTGAGTTTGAGCTTCTGTTGTGCCGATAAATAAAACCAGGTGTGTTGACTTAGCCTGTCATCTTTCTGAGATCGGCAAAATGAGATCAGCAGATGTCACCAGCTAACTGGAAACATCAGCAGAACAGAATACCAGCTTACCGGGAAGAGGCACTGCAACAGCAGCACATCTGCGCTTCCAATAATTATGCAACCAGTAGCCATGGACTGCATATGAAATATGAAAGTACTTTACCACGAGGAAGGGAGGCATCACATGAATGCATTATGCTAATGGTAAGACTTTGGGAAAATACTTACAATGCCGGCACATGATGCCATAGTCACGGATGAAGATCACTTAATTGCTGCAATTGCAACACCAGACCTGAACCTTGCCTGCTGGACTACTATACCAGTTGATGGAACCTTCTTTTTTTTTTTCTTTTTTTTAAGTATGTAGCTACCCGACTACAACCTGTTTTTGTTTTGTTTTGTGGAAAAGATGGAAGTAGATTTTATAATAAGCTGAAATAATCAGGCAGCTTGCTATACTTCTATAAGCAAAGATAAACAGGGGCAAGTTGGTTGATGATGTTGATTTATATCAGTTGCATGGTTGTTGATGATTTAGATGTTGGTTTATTGATGATGTTGGTTGGTTGATGTTAGTTTGTTGATGATGACTAAGTAAATCAAAATTATTGAAGCTGACAGAGGAAAAACAGGATGAAAGACAAAAGGAGACATTAACAACCTTTTTCTGATAAGAAAGCTGTAATGCTTGCACCTTGCAGACGGAAAGGGATATCGTTGATGCCAATGGCAACCAACTACCATCAACCAACCAACGTCATCAATCAATCAACAAACATCTACGTCATCATCAACATGCTCAACATGCTCTTGATGGAGTACTGCTCTCCCCTCTGGGCTGGCTCCCCTGCCTCACACCTTGCTCAGCTTGATGCCATGGAAACCATGACCTTCAAAGATCACTGGAATCTTCCGTGATGAAACTGAGTCGATGGGCCTATCACTTCCCCATCGCAGGCATGTTGGTGGTCTTTGTCTTCTACCACCTCCTTTCTGGTCTTGCACCCTCCGCCTCTCTGTGCTTTCCCCACCACCCCTAACCCCCCAGGTATCCGCAGGGCACACACGGTCCACCTACAACCCCTTTCTGGTGAAACTCCCAAAATCTAGGATCACTGCTCACCTCCACTCATTGTTCCACTTTTCC
Organism: Eptatretus burgeri; assembly: GCF_056783735.1. Taxonomy (NCBI): domain Eukaryota; kingdom Metazoa; phylum Chordata; class Myxini; order Myxiniformes; family Myxinidae; genus Eptatretus; species Eptatretus burgeri. The sequence continues at coordinate 24,981,799 of NC_140972.1, forward strand.
CACCTGTGGAAGCAACCTCCACATTCTCTTCAATGTCATTCTTTCCTCCAGGACTTCAAGACAGCTGTTCACCATCATCTCAGATCATTTCCCACCAAAAACCATGATCCTTTCTACTCCTGTTAACCCCTCTCCCCTCTTGCCCTCAACTTTCCAGTTTTTTCCTTCCTGAGAGTTTGCAACTGTATCCATCTTGTCTACCCCCTGCAATCTCCCTCGGCACTGCTATTTTCTCCCTCGGCCTTGTGTTTCCCCCTTTCTCTCTCCACTGTTCCTTTTGTTCTGCTGCATCCTTATCCGTTCTGTGTTCCAGCTTTTCCACGAACCTTGACTTTACACACGATAAAAAGTCATTAATTTGTGCTCTTCCTCCTGTACGTCTTATAACCCTCAAACTAATTTTGTCTTCCACTGGTGAGGCTGTCAAACCATGTTTCACTGATACAGCACCTAAAATCATTCCCGTCCATGAGCACACCATTCTGTCTGATTTCTCCAAATAATTATTGAAACTTTCTACTTTGTTTAATGCTCTTTTATTACATTATTATCCTTCTCTTTTCCTTTTTTATACTTCCCATTAATTATATCCTCTGCCTCTCCACTTGCCTTTCTTTTCACCATTTACATTACTAACTCGAAAGAGCCTTCAATTCTTTATCATTCCTGCTGCTAACCCACTAGTCCTCTTTCAATTTAGGCTCCTTTCACTCCCCTGTAAGTACTATGCCTTTTCCTTTAATCTTGTTAACAGAATGAAAAACGAACTCTTCTTTCATCCACCACCATACAAACCAAAACATTGAACACCTTTATGACCTGTCTTGTCTCCATTTGATTCTTGCTATTTCCATTGCAGAAAACATCACCTTGCATCCCCTATCCTTTGAGAGCCCCTTATCAGTTTATACCTTTCATTATCCCTTGCGAATAAACATTTCCAATTTGATGAAACATCACAATCCTCCAATAAAGATATCTCCCTTTTTTCCATTCACTTTACCATGTCCATGATTCTATGGTCTCTTCCAATGAACAAACTATCCCTGTGCCGACTGTCTTTCCTGCAAAAGTTCGAAGCAAAATAATGTGCTAATTAAGGTTCCCCTGTCCTCCATTTTTCTGTTATGAGCTCATCAACTGAAGGTAGAGGTTTTGTTTTCACACCTGTTTGTCTGTCTGTTTGTCTGTGAGCAGGATATCTCAAAAAGTTATGGACAGAGTCAGACAAAACTTGGTGGACAGGTTAGGTATGTGACGGACAAATTTATTCGATTTTCATGAAGATCCAGATCCAGATCCAGATGCAAGAACTTAAATTTTTTAAAGTGATTCTTCATCATTGAGATATTATATGTAACATACATATATATATATATATATATATATATATATATATATATATATATATATATATATATATATATATATATATATATGTATGTTGTTGTGGTTCTGCAAAACCGCATGCCTCTAAGGTAATGGCACCCAACATATAGTGATTCCCAGGCAGCTATTTAGTTAGTCTTCGTGCAGTCTGACATTCCCCTCATGTCGAGTAGGTTAACGGGACGAAGTGCCTTGTGTGGGTCTAATAGCTTGGTCTATTAACTACATCTCTTCTAATCTGATTTCCATTCCAACCCTTTCCTTTTAGCCATGGTACAAGTCAAGCAAGTAAGCACACACACCATGATATGAAGAGCAAACATACCACGCAGCCTCCTGTGAGAGAATCAACAAAATAACAAAAACACGATACGGCACGGGCACGGCGCGCCATTTCATTCAAATCTGCCCGCCAATTTCCAACGGCATCTCACCTTGCTCACCCCTCGCTTACCAAAAACTCACCACCTCCACCACAACACCAGTCGCCAGGGCATGGCGGGATGGGCGGCACGGGGGGGGTCATGGGGGAGCAATCTGGGAGTTTGGTACGGAGCTCCGGGTCGTGTCATGCCGGACGTGCGAATGAGACCATTTCCAGCACTGGGAGCCTGGTGGGGCATAGCTGGGGCTGCTGTGGCCCAACGTTGAAGCGGGATTCGGGTCACAGCACGTAGCTTCGGGTCGTTACCCTACCCTTTGCCCGGGGCTTATAAAAAGCAGATCGCGGAGCTGCTGGCCCTCTTCTTTGCCTCTCTGCTCCACCCTCTTCTTCACTGCTCCTCGTTGCCTCTGCCCATCGCTGGCTCTTTGTTACCTCTGCCCATCGCTGGCTCTTCACTTGCAGTTGGTGTGTGACTGAGACGTGCTTATTCCGGAGGACCAGCATGGAGCGCACGTGGCCATAAGCCCTGGCAAAGTAACTAAGTTGGAGATAACGCTCCAACTCTCGAGGTGTGAATGCTCGAGCGGAGCGTCCCACGGAGGTACACAGTACACTCGCAGACCAATGCACGACTAGGCGAGGAAACTTTTGCATCACGCATCTTCGCTTATCTCTCTTTCCACCCCTCAATCTCATCCCCTTTGGACGCAAAAAAGAGCATCCATTACTGACTCGCAATCACGGTTTTCTCTGGCATGACACCGTACCCCCCCATATTGCACGACACCACACCTCCTACTCCCACACCTTAGACACCAGTATTTCTCCCTCCTACATCCCCCAAAGCGTACTGGGTTGCATTGGTCGGCCGACCGCGCCAGGTATTGTGAGGCGTCATCTGCTCTCTTTCTTTCTGGCTATCTTATCTTTCTCGGAATTGTGTGTGTGTGTGTGTGTGTGTGTGTGTGTGTGTGTGTGTGTGTGTGTGTGTGTGTGTGTGTGTGTGTGTGTGTGTGTGTGTGTGTGTGTTATGGCACCTGTCGTAGCACAAGTTAAGATTGTGGAAATTCTAACGGGATAAATCTGCTCTGTGTTTGCTTTTGTAAATTGCTTGCCCTTTTGTCGCACCCCACAAATTCCTTGCTATCCCTGCTGTAACTACCAATAAACCCAATTTCCTGTGCCACATTTCCTCACTTGATGATAAATAATTGCTTTGTGTAGAAATTTTCCGAGCTCGTTTTCAACTTTTCCTTCATTGGTCCAGCATGGTCCATATCCGAGCCTAAAAAGGACGTTATCCCCCAACAATCTGTTTTCCTAGCCGGTAAGTCCTTGGGCAGTTACACTCGGCTGCATCTGATCCGGCAAGGTGATCCGGTTTGAACAAGGCATACCGAGTGCGTGTCCCTCGGTAATTAGATCACGTGACCATTAGGTAAACGGTATTTATTAAATGGAGGACCCTAAGTCACATGGTGGAGTTATTGGCCTTCACGGTCGATTAGCAACCTGCCTTGTCATGAAGTTATTCATGTGCGACGGCCTGCGACTCCGGAGAGTCTGGTGGGAACCCGAGGTAGCTTCCCCCCAACCGTGGTCTTCTCGCCCCCGACCCACTGTCTGCAACAATATGCACATTTATATATATATATATATATATATATATATATATATATATATATATATATATATATATATATATATATATATATATATATTTTTATATATATATATATATATATATATATATATATATATATATATATATATATATGTGTATATATATATATATATGTGTATATATATATATATATATATATATATATATGTGTATATATATATATATATGTGTATATATATATATATATATATATATATATATATATATATGTGTATATATATATATATATATATATATATATATATATATATATATATATATATATATATATATATATATATATATATA